>NC_057805.1:109013066-109035892 GCF_018294505.1 Triticum aestivum | reverse complement strand
GCGCCTCGTCGCCGCACGCCGCCGCCTCGCCCGCTGACCTCGCCGCCCCCGCGCGCCCCGACCTCGGCGCCCCGGCGAGCTCCCCCCGCCTCCGGCCGGTCCTCCTCGCCGCCTCCTCTCCATCTCCCCTGCCGCGCCATCCCTCTTCTCCGGCGAGCTCGAGCTCGAGCCCCGCCAGATCTGATCCTGCCCACGGTTGACTTTCTTCCCTCTCGAAATTCTCCAAGTCCTGAAACTTTTGCATTACATGCTCCTGTTCATTGCATCATAACTCTCTGCATATAGCTCCGTTTCATGTGTGTAATACATTGAAATGTTCGCCTCGAGATGCTCTTCATTTTGTTCCATTATGGCATGTTCATTTGAGTCCTTATTGATGCCCAAATCTCTGGTGCAAGAGGGCTAGTTGCTGTTAACTGCTGTTACTTATCAGAATTTGAGGATTTGTTATTTTTGTTGCATTTGATGTGTGCATCTTATGGGCATGAGCTTTACATGTGTTTTGATGTATGCCATGCCATCTTTATAGAGGTGTATGCCATGTATTTTGGTGATCTATGTGGTGACTAGCACAAGCATGCAAACTAGGCTTCGTGATGTTTCTGATTTCAGGGACACTGTAATGTTGCCAAGTCTGTGACTGCTGTTATTTTGTTGCTATGTATCCATGTGGCTACAGAGAGATCCATGCTCCTTTTGGTGATGTTCAGTAAGGATGTGTTGTAGATATAGTTGTGCTCTATCCATCCATGCCCCTGTTTGCAATTATGGAGTGCCCTAGCATGAGTCAATCTTTCTCTACTTTTCCTATAAAATATTTCTGGCAGATTGTTTACGTGTTATTCAATTTTGCCAAGGTTGTTGTAGTTGTTTCATACATGCTTTGTATTTGCTCTTGCCATGGATAGCTTCATAAACATGCCATCTTGCTTTAGGTATGCTTGTTTTGTCATGCATTGCTTTGTGGTGAGTGCATCAAGCTCACCAAGATGCCTTCATATTACTCTTCTGCCATGCTCTGTTTTTCTGCCAAGTCTGAAACCTGTTAACGTAACTTGCTATGTTTACATGGGTGCCATCATATCTTCTGATCCTTTTTGGCTCATGGTCAGTAAGGGACTTTTGTTCTATGCATTTAGTAGATTCATGCCATGCCTTGTTTTGCTATGTTAAGTTCCTGTAGCATGTTGATTTCATGCTCTGAACATTGCTACCGGATGCTGTTTTCTGCCATGTCCAGTAATTTCACCAAGTCTGTGAACCTGTTATCTTTTGCACTTTTGCCATGCTTGTTTTAACCTGTTATGTTGTGATCTAGCCGTAGCTCAGTGTTCATCTTTTGTCAAGCATCTCCTGTAGAATACTGCCATATGCTTTGTTGCTATGTTGTAGTGCTGTAGCATAGTTACTTGATGTATTCTAAGTGCTATCATGCTGTTAATCACAGATTCGTGTCATTCTTGTTTTGCTTGCCATTTGCAAACCGTGCATCCGTTTCCGGTGATCTTTATATCGATTTCGACCGAAATCATCTCATCTTTCCAGTGGCATACTTGGTTTGCCAAGTTACTGCCTTGTTCATTCTTTTTCCTTCGGAGCACGCATATGCATCGCATATCATATCCTGCATATCATTCGTGTTTTGCATCATGTTGCTTGTGCATTTCCCGTGATTGATTGTGGTTCCGTTGCTTGTGTTCTTGTTTTGGGTAGAGCCGGGAGATGAGTTCGTGAACGAGGAACCTGTTGAGTACGCTTACGAGGATCAAGCTTTCGACAACTCTGAGAACCTTGCAGGCAAGATGACCATACCCTCGAAATCACTTCTATCTTTGCTTTGCTAGTTGTTCGTTCTTTTGCCATGCTGCGCTACCTACCACTTGCTATATAATGCCTCCCATATTTGCCATGTCAAGCCTCTAACCATCCTTTCCTAGCAAACCGTTGTTTGGCTAAGTTACCGCTTTTGCTCAGCCCTTCTTATAGCGTTGCTAGTTGCAGGTGAAGTTGAAGTTGGTTCCATGTCGGAACATGGATATTTTTGGGATATCACAATATCTCTTATTTAATTAATGCATCTATATATATTTGGTAAAGGGTGGAAGGCTCGGCCTTATGCCTGGTGTTTTGTTCCACTCTTGCCGCCCTAGTTTCCGTCATACCGGTATTATGTTCCTTGAGTTTGCGTTCCTTACGCGGTTGGGTGATTTATGGGACCCCCTTGATAGTTCGCCTTGAATAAAACTCCTCCAGCAAGGCCCAACTTTGGTTTTACCATTTGCCACCTAAGCCTTTTCCCTTGTGTCGTGGAATTGTCACGGCAGATGTCCTCGAGCTAGGATTTAGTCGTGGAGCCATCGCAACTAGGAAGCTTGAAGGGGTTAAGCGGGACAAGGAACACGAGGGTTTATACTGGTTGGGCCCCTTACGGTGAAGGTAAAAGCCTACGTCCTTAAACCGCTATGCCTGGCTCTCGATCAGATTGTTCCTGTCCTTAAACCGCTGCCGGGTCGTCCCTTTATACAGGGAGGCTGACGCCCAGCAGCTCTCAGAGTCCAGGCCGGCTCATAAGAGTGTCCGGCTCGGACTCTCAACTATTCTTGCCTTACACTACAAGTTCTACCATAATAATGATTGCAACTACGGGCCTTAAGCCATATCCGGGTCTTAAGCCCATCTTTGGCCCACCGTCTTCAAGCTTGGCGCCGGGCTTCTGGCAATGACCATATGAGTAACCCGGCCCCTCCTGGCGGGTGACTCTAAGGTCTATATCCTCAACATTAGGCCCCAGATTGATTTGAGCCGGCTCATGTCAATCTTCCAGTCCTTCGACAGAAAACCTCCGGCTTATAATTATGTGAAGGCCATAACCCGGCGTGACATCATCCTCTGGACTCCGGATAATCCGCCGTGACGTCATCCTCCATTAAGTCCGTTTTTTACTCCGCCAGACCCGCAACGGATCTTTACCTTTATTGTCATCCAGAAAGTCGAGGCGTTTCGTGGGGAGATAACCACGCCGTGGTCTCCTTGATTCTCGCGCCCACTTATGAGCTCGCCTTATAAATAGGCCGGCCTGATGGGCCTTCAGCCACTTCTCTCTCCTTCGTCTTCTTCCTCGCGCCACTGCTCCCCTGCCCGAGCTCTGCTACTGCAGCCGCCGCGGGTCTTCTCGTCGTCATCAACTCAGGCCGCTGAATCACCCTGATTTGACCAGAGAAACGCGACAACCTCCGTGACTCACCAGCCACCATAAGTCCTGCCTGCCCTGTAGAACAGATCTGCCGTAGGGTTCATTCGTGTTCTTCGCTGTTACCTACGAGCCCCGGTAGTTTTTATTTTTACTGCCCTTTTTGATCTTAGCCCTGTGTAGAACTACTGCGGTAGCTGTTTTAGCACCCATTTCTCATGCAAGTAGACCTCCTTTTACTGCATAAGGCCTTGTTCAATGCTCAAGAACTCCCCTCCGTCTGTTTTTTAGGTCTAGAAATTTTCCTTTTGCCCGACCATTTTGATCCAAACTATTTACCGCAATGTGTGAAACCTGTTTTCACCACACTTAGTAAAAAACTGCCCTCATTGAATCATGGCGGTTTACATTTCCGACTTTAAAGAAAACATGCGCCGTAGAACCTTCCGACTTAAGGGAAGCCGCGCACCGTAAAACTTTCCAGCCCACTTATAACCAGGCTGTAGACAATTTGAATTACCCTTAAGCACACCAGCGGCTTAAATAACCCGATGTACTTAGACATATATCATTAGTCCCCTCCGTAAGCCGCCACCTAACACTGAATTACAATTTTCGTCCGGCTTATACTTAAACCGGACGTTTCCTTTTATCATAGGCTGCCGACTTTCACCATGCCTCCCAAAGCTCCTAAGGCCTCCATTACTTGCAATTGGATGAGGTCCAACGTCACCAATGAGACCCTAGCGGATTTTGTTAAGTCAGGCCACTTGCCCAAGAAGGACGTCATGTCCTACCGTGCCCCTGACTCATCAGAGGAGAGACCACAGCCAAAGGACGGAGAGGTGGTCATTTTTGCGGATCACATGAGCCCGGGCTTCGCACCGCCCGGCTCAAAGTTTTTCAGAGACGTTCTGAACTTCTTCGATCTGCGATCTCAGGACATAGGACCCAACTCAGTATCCAATATCTGCAACTTCCAAGTGTTCTACGAGGTTTACCTTGGAGAAGAACCCAGTCTGCTGCTCTTCAGAGAGCTTTTCTATTTAAACCGCCAGAACGAGTGTGCCAACGGGCCGAGTTTGGATCTAGGCGGCATCTCCATCCAGCGGCGTAGGGACTGCCTTTTCCCTTACGCAGAGCCGCCCAACCACCCCAAGGACTGGAATCTGACGTGGTTTTACTGCCAAGACACATCACCGGCTGATGAGAGTCCGTTGCCCGGCTTTCGCCCCTCGCGTCTGGAGCCGACTCACCCACTGTTAGACAAGCGGACTCCAGCGGAGCGCCAACCCCTGCTCCCTACCATCAACAAGATCAAGGCTCTCCTGGGCAATGGTCTGAACGGAATCGATCTGCTCCGGGTCTGGATCTCGTGGCGGGTGATCCCATTGAGCCGCCGCCCCGGCTTAATGTGTGAGTACACGGGCCGGAAGGATGACCCCCAGAGACACAGCCGCAACGATCTTCCTGAAGATGTTGCCGAGGAGATGACCAAGGCTCTCTTGAACGAGAGCCTGGCAGATTGCGGGAGGACCGGGTTAGCCCCCTTCTACAAGACCAACCCAGCCCCAGCGGTAAGCCACTGATTTAAACATTTTACCTTTGTCTACAGATAACCTTCATCTGAATCTCTGAGGAATCACCATTGTATTTTTTCAGGCTGATGACAAGTTCTGGTGGGTCAAATATGACCACGAAGCGGCCAAGAAGGCCAGAAAGGCGAAGAAAGCCGCCAAGAAAGCCGCTCCCCGCAAGAAGGGGAGTAGGCCAACTACTTCGGAGCTGATGCAATTAAGCGACAGCTCCGAGTCAGAGGTAACCCCTGAACCTGTAAGCTCTTTGTTGTGTTTATTGTTTATTTCTTGTCCGCCTTACCAACACTTGTTCATCAACAGGATGACACCGGAGCCAGTAACCCAGTGGTTGAAGAGGTAATGTCACTTTCCTCCGACTCGGAGCCCTTGCCAAGGCTGGAAGTCCGAAGGGTAACCCGGAAAGTAAGCTTTTCACATCCTTTAGCTTATCAAGACCCTCAATTTATTTTGAAGCGACAGGTTCATGAGAGCCGGCGTCACACCCGGACCAACAAGGACACCGACCTCTCCTCCGGGTTACCTGACGCATCGAGGAAGCGCCGAACTGAGGTTATTTCCCACTTGTACCCTTTTCATCCGTTGGCGGGTGTTATCCGTCAGCCACTCAATTCTTCTGACTCAAATTATCAGGAGACCTCCCCCTCTTCGGGAGACTCTATGCAGTCGAGTCTTCTGGCTTTCAAGACCGCGCCCGGGTAATGATAACCATCTCATGCTATACTTGTCTTTACTTACCCTTTTGTGCTTAACGTTTTTGTCCTTTCAGTGCCCAAGCCAAACTCACCAAGAGGGCGAAGAAGTCCAAGCCAATCGAAGAGCCGGAGTTGCCTGAGCCGGAGGCAGCAGATCAAGAACCGCCAGCTGCCTCCGCTCCCGAAGCCGCCGCTCCAACCAACAAGGCAGCTGCCGAAGTTTCTGCTAACCCGGAGGCCTCCGGCTCGGCTCAACCAGCAAATGATCCGGACGTGGTAATCACCCGGACGGAATTTGTTGAGCCGGGGAGACCTACCGCACTGGCCAAGTGCTCCGCTAAGGGGGAGTTGCTACAGCCCCACCGGGTGAACCTGGACCTCTCTGACTACGCCAACCTGAGCATTGGAGAGTTCGTCTCTAGCTACATCAGCCAAGTGCACAAGAGCCGGGACGCAGAGGTTGCCATGGTGAACCAGATCCAGCAGAAATCTGAGGTATCATTCTGTTGTCCTCTTACTTTACTGCATAGTTACCTTTACCATGCTAGCCCCCAAGTCAACGACTTATGGTTGAATATGTTGTAGACTTAGGTTCCGGCTTACCCAATTGAACCGGCCATTTGTAGATAGAAACGTTCAATATGCATTAGCCCCCAAGTGCCAAGTGTCTTTGCTTGGAAAACGCTTGGGACTTTGAAATTTATATAGTAACTGTTCATGTCATAACCCGGAAATTTATGCAGGCTGCTGGCAAGAAGCTAGAGGCTGACATGGCTGATCTCAAGAACCGGCTGAAGATGCAAGAGATGGAGACCCGGAAGGCAAATGCCAAATTTGTGTCCAGCATCGCCGCTCAAGAGAAGCTGAAGACGGAGTTTGACGCTGAGCGGAAGGCGTGGGCCGAAGAGAAGGCCGCATTGGTGAACCGGGCTGAACAGGTGGAGAAGGCTCTCTCCGAGAAGACCGCCGAGCTCTCCGGCCTAAAGCGCCAGGTGTCCCAGATGGTGGCCGCAATCTTCGGTAAGTCGCCTCACCGGCTTTCATCAAGTTTAGAATTTTTATATCTCATAATTCATCCTTGTCGGCGGCTTACCTGACTCTGTTAAACAGGTCCCAGAAGTGCCAACCTCAACCAGAGCGTTGTAACCAAGCTGAAGGCCGTGTATACCCTGGTGGAGCAACTCTACACCGGGTCACGGCGTGCCTTGGCTGTGGTGGCCCTATCCAACGAGGTGCCGACTCACCTGGCAGAAGTCCTTCGCCGGCTCGCCGTTCTGCCTCAACGGATCCAAGAGCTGCGACGGGCCTCTGCAAGAGCCGGAGCGATCGCTGCGCTGAGCCGGGCCAAGGCGTTCCTGCCAGAGTTAGACCCGGCGGACATCGCCCTTGGCTATCCAAGCCTGAAGGAAGACGGCTCCGCTTTCGATCAGAAGGACTTCGCAGCTTGTGTGAAGGCCGTACGCCCGGTGGCCACTCTGATTGGCAACGATACAGATCTGACTAAGTATCAGCCAGGCTACGATGCAGAAAATCAGAGGATCCCTACTCCGCGCTATGAAGCCCTCAACTTGATCCCGCCGGCTCGTCAGCACACCTTCGCCCCGGAGATTGACCCAGCCGGGTTAATTGACGAGGAAGCCCAATTCGAAGCTCTCAGCGGCATCGACTGGAAGTCATCAACCTTCCAGGTCTTGGGATCAGCCGGAGGAGAAGATAGGAACAAGCCGGAGACTTCAACTCAACAAGCGTCGTAACTCAGCTGGCGGCTTATCAAACAATGCCTCACCCTTTTGGACTCAATGAGTCTTGTAATAGAGTAGAACCAATACTTTATCTTTGTCGTGCCATCGTGCATGCTTTGAATGCTGAAGTCTGTTGAAATTGTCTCCTTTATGTTTCTCCGGGTCATAATTAATCATGTGTTTGCCTTACTCTCAAAATAGTTGCCTGTAACTATCCTGCAGAGAAAGACAAATCACGAGCCTCGAGGTGGCTTACCGCCCTGAGAATCATAGGTTTTAGATAACCCGGAATATGAATCAAAAAAGGACTGGTCTTCAATAATATCCTGAATACAGCTGTAATATCATACTTAGCGGCCTGCCAGCATACTTCCGGCTTAGATAACCCGGGTAGGAAGGTTGGTACCGCAATTCCGGTTTACCTGTCTTAATAACACCCATTGTGTTCAGCTAATACTGTAAACCAAAGTTAAGCCGGCAAAGTGAGACCCGGCTGTACACACTTGGAAATAAACAGACGGAACTTGCTATAAAGCAGAGGAACTTAGGGGCTTCCGGTTCGAATACGACCAGAGACCCGGCCCAAAGGGGTTATGCTAGGATTCGAATACGATCATATAGCCCCGAGTGGGTGTGGCGATGCCAATCAAGAGGGTATCGACAGCTATGTTCTCTTTGGTTCGAATACGACCCATGTTTGAACAGGAAGCCCCCAAATGACTTTAAGAATTGTTTAACGACGCTGATTCGAATACGATCCACGTCGGTTCTCAAAGGGGCTAAACTAAGATTCAAATATGATCAAAGAAAACTCCTCAATGAGCTCGGCACCTTGCCAATCAAATGGGTATTGACAACTATGTTCTCTTTGGTTCGAATACGACCCATGTTTGAACAGGAAACCCCCAAGTGACCTTATTGCTTACAGCTAGATTCGAACACGATCATAAGCTGGATCCTCCTTCAAGTTATCATGTAATCTTGTAATGAAAAACAACACGTACATATTTGGAGGAGGAAAAAGGACAGAGGTCCTGCTTTATTGCTTATCATAATATATACATGGCTGAGAGAAATATGTACATTATGAGAGCCGGTGGCTCAAGTGTAGTAAGGCCGAAGCTGAGCTATGTTCCACGGCCGACGGGTCTCTTCCTCCGATTTACGTGAATCTTTGCGCTCCCGAATGCCAATGAGGTAATATGACCCGTTGTGCAAGTTCTTGCTGACCACAAAGGGTCCTTCCCAAGGCGGGGACAGCTTGTGTGTATCTGTTTGATCCTGGATGAGCCGGAGCACGAGATCGCCTTCCTGGAAGACCCGGGATTTAACCCGGCGGCTATGATAACGGCGCAGGTCTTGTTGGTAAATTGCTGAACGGGCTGCTGCCACATCACGCTGTTCGTCCAACAAGTCAAGAGCATCTTGGCGCGCCTGTTCATTACCCGTCTCAACATAAGCCGCCACTCGAGGTGAGTCATGACGGATGTCACTGGGGAGGACTGCTTCTGCCCCATAAACCATGAAGAAAGGCGTAAAACCTGTAGACCTGTTAGGAGTAGTGTTGATGCTCCATAACACGGAGGGCAACTCCTCCACCCAACAACCCGGCGTCCGTTGCAAAGGGACCAAAAGCCGGGGCTTGATGCCCTTCAGAATCTCCTGATTAGCTCTCTCAGCTTGACCATTGGATTGAGGATGAGCCACTGAGGAAACATCACGTCGGATATGCTCTCGTTGACAAAACTCTTCCATGGCGCCTTTGGAGAGATTGGTGCCATTGTCAGTGATAATGCTGTGCGGAAAACCAAAGCGAAAGATCACCTTTTTCATAAACTGAACCGCCGTGGCTGCATCGCACTTGCTAACTGGCTCCGCTTCAACCCACTTGGTAAACTTGTCAACTGCCACCAAAAGGTGGGTCTTCTTATCCTTGGTCCTTTTGAAAGGCCCAACCATATCAAGCCCCCAGACCGCAAAGGGCCAAGTAATTGGGATCATCCTCAGCTCTTGGGCCGGTACATGAGCCCGTCGCGAGAACCTTTGGCAACCGTCACACTTACTGACCAAGTCCTCTGCATCAGCATGAGCCGTCAACCAATAAAAACCATGACGAAAAGCCTTGGCCACAAGAGACTTTGAGCCGGCGTGATGGCCGCAATCCCCTTCATGGATCTCATGCAAGATCTCTTGACCTTCCTCAGGGGAAACACAACGCTGAAACGCTCCCGTAACACTGCGGCGGTGCAACTCACCAATGATAACGATCATTGACTTAGCCCGCCGGGTTATTTGCCTGGCCAAAGTTTCATCCTCAGGTAACTCGCCCCGGGTCATGTAAGCCAGATAGGGCATTGTCCAGTCTGGTATGATATGGAGAGCCGCCACCAGTCGTGCCTCCGGGTCGGGGACAGCCAAGTTTTCCTCTGTAGGCAGCTTAACAGAAGGATTATACAGGACATCCAGGAAAGTATTAGGCGGCACCGGCTTTCGCTGAGAGCCTAGCCGGCTTAAAGCATCAGCCGCCTCGTTCTTCCTGCGATCAATGTGCTCTACTTGGTAGCCCTGAATGTGCCCAGCAATGGCATCAACTTCGCGGTGATAAGCCGCCATGAGAGGGTCCTTAGAGTCCCACTTGCCTGATACTTGTTGAGCCACCAAGTCTGAGTCACCGAAACACCTTACCCGGCTCAAGCTCATCTCCTTAGCCATCCGAAGACCGTGGAGCAAGGCCTCGTACTCAGCCACATTGTTAGTGCAAGGAAACATCAATTGTAGCACATAATGGAACTTGTCATCTTTAGGGGAAGCCAATACAACTCCAGCCCCCGAGCCCTCCAACTGCCTGGACCCATCGAAGTGAATAGTCCAATATGTGTTATCCGGCTTTTGCTCGGGCACTTGTGACTCTGTCCAATCATTGATGAAATCCACCAAGGCCTGAGATTTAACAGCAGTGCGTGGCACATATTTGAGACCATGAGGTCCGAGCTCGATAGCCCACTTAGCCACTCCCTGTGGCCTCTCTGTTTTGAATAATATCACCAAGAGGGGCAGAACTGACCACGGTTATGGGATGGCCCTGGAAATAATGCTTAAGCTTCCGGCTTGCCATGAACACACCATAAACAAGCTTCTGCCAATGTGGATACCGCTGTTTGGAGCACTTTGCTGACATAATAAACCGGCCACTGAACCGGATGCTCCTTACCCTCTTCCTTGCGTTCCACCACCACAGCCACGCTGACGGCTCGTGTGTTCGCCACCACATACAGTAATAAGGGTTCCTTATCAACCGGAGTAGCAAGGACTGGGGGCTCTGCCAGCTGCTTCTTCAAATCCTCAAAAGCGGTATTAGCTGCATCATTCCAGACAAAGTTATCAGTTTTCTTCATCAACTGATATAATGGCATGGCCTTCTCACCCAAACGGCTTATAAACCGGCTTAAAGCAGCGATGCGACCCGCCAAGCGCTGAACATCATTTATACACGCCGGCTTAGCTAGAGAGGTGATGGCTTTGATCTTCTCCGGGTTAGCTTCAATGCCTCTGTCAGAAACCAAGAAACCCAAAAGTTTGCCTGCAGGAACACCAAAAACACATTTGGCCGGGTTAAGCATCATCTTGTAGACCCGGAGATTATCAAAGGTTTCCCTTAAATCATCTATCATGGTTTCCTCTTTTATGGACTTAACCACAATATCGTCCACATAAGCGTGAACATTGCGCCCAATCTGTTTATGAAGACAGTTCTGTACACAACGCTGGTAAGTCGCCTGTGCACACTTGAGTCCAAAGGGCATAGACACATAGCAGAAGGCTCCAAAGGGAGTGATGAACGCCGTCTTCTCCTGGTCCTTAACTGCCATTTTAATCTGATGATATCCGGAATAAGCATCCAAGAAACTTAATCGCGCACAACCTGCCGTAGCATCAATAATTTGATTAATACGGGGGAGGGCAAAAGGATCAGCCGGACACGCCTTGTTTAAGCCCGTATAATCCACACACATCCGCCAAGTGCCGTTCTTCTTGAGCACGAGCACCGGGTTAGCTAACCACTCTGGGTGAAAGACTTCAACAATAAACCCGGCCGCCAAGAGCCGGGCCACCTCTTCACTAGTAGCTTTCCGCCTCTCCTCATTGAACCGCCGAAGGAACTGCCTGACCAGCTTAAATTTCGGATCAACATTGAGAGTGTGCTCAGCGAGTTCTCTAGGTACACCTCGCATGTCAGAAGGCTTCCATGCGAAGATGTCCCTATTCTGACGGATGAACTCGATGAGCGCGCCTTCCTATTTTGGATCCAGGTTGGCACTGATGCTAAACTGCTGAGATGAATCTCCTGGAATGAAATCAACAAGTTTAGTCTCATCAGCCGACTTAAATTTCATTGCCGGCTCATGCTCCGTAGTCGGCTTTTTCAGAGAGGTCATATCTGTTGGGTCAACGTTGTCTTTGTAAAACTTCAACTCCTCTGTTGCACAAACAAATTCTGCATAAGCTGCATCGCCTTCCTCGCATTCCAAGGCCACCTTCCGGCTGCCGTGAACCGTAATGGTCCCATTATGACCCGGCATCTTGAGCTGTAAGTAAACATAACACGGCCGCGCCATGAACTTGGCATAAGCCGGCCGCCCAAATATAGCATGGTACGGACTTCTTATCTTGACCACCTCAAAGGTCAATTTTTCCACCCTGTAGTTGTTCTCATCTCCAAAGGCCACTTCCAACTCGATCTTGCTGACTGGATAAGCCGACTTACCAGGTACCACACCATGGAAGATAGTGTTTGACTGGCTGAGGTTCTTATCAACCAACCCCATACGGCGAAAAGTCTCATAATAGAGGATGTTGATGCTGCTGCCTCCATCCATGAGCACCTTAGTGAACTTATATCCTCCCACTTGAGGAGCCACCACTAAGGCCAAGTGGCCTGGGTTATCCACCCGGGGAGGGTGATCCTCCCTACTCCACACTATAGGCTGCTCAGACCACCGCAAGTAACGTGGAACCGTCGGCTCAATAGCATTCATAGCCCTCTTATGAAGCTTCTGATCTCGCTTACACAGACTGGTGGTAAACACATGATACTGTCCACCGCTAAGCTGCTTTGGATTGGTCTGATAACCCCCCTGCTGCTGTTGATGACCCTGGCCAGACTGCTGATTAAAGCCCCCTTGACCGTTCTGAGGATTAGAATTTGAGCCGCCGCCCGGGCCATGAAAACCGCTGGCGCCTGAGCCGCCGCCCGGGCCGTGAAAACCGCCGGCGCCTGAGCCGCCGCCCGGGCCGTTGTAATTCTTAAAGGCCTTCATGATTGCACAATCCTTCCATAGATGAGTCGCTAGCTTCTCTCTAGAGCCATGCCTTGGACAAGGCTCATTCAACAGCTGCTCCAGCGTCGGACCTGACCCGCCGCCTCGGGGAGGGGGCCTCCCCTTACGTCGCTGGTTATTCCCTTGTGAGCTGGCGTTGGCCACAAACTCTAGGCTGCCGTCGGCCTTGCGCTTGCCTCCTCCTTGGTTCCCCGGGTTATGCTGAGGACCCTTGCCATTGCCGTTCTTCTTTCCCTTCCCTGTCCTTTCATCATCTGAAGCGGGGTCCTTGGTACCATCAGAATCGGCGTACTTGACAAGAGCCGCCATCAGTGTACCCATATCATTGCAGTCGCGCTTAAGCCGCCCGAGTTTCATCTTTAGGGGCACAAAACGACAATTCTGCTCCAACATTAAGACTGCAGAGCCGGCGTCCATCTTATCCGAGGAATGTATTATCTCCTTAACCCGGCGAACCCAATGTGTCGTAGACTCACCCTCCTGCTACTTGCAGTTAGTCAAATCCACAATTGACATAGATTGCCTACAGGTATCCTTGAAGTTTTGGATGAACCGGGCTTTCAGCTCAGCCCAAGACCCAATGGAATTCGGTGGTAGCCCTTTCAACCAAGTGCGGGCAGTCCCATCTAACATCATGGTGAAGTACTTAGCCATGGCCGCCTCACTGACCTGCAGCAGCTCCATAGCCATCTCATAACTCTCGATCCAGGCTGCGGGTTGTAAGTCTGCTGTGTAATTAGGCACCTTCCTAGGGCCCTTGAAGTCCTTGGGTAGACGCTCATTGCGGATAGTTGGCACTAAACAAGGGACACCCCCAGTCCTGGTAGGGATACCCACGTCGACGGAAGTCGTCAGATAAGCCGGGGGGTCTGGTAAGCCGTCAATTGAGGCACCTGCTCCGCATCTTGCCGCGCTCTGTCCTGGTCTGCTGCGTGAAAGGCTCCGTTATGAACCGGGCCATGGCCAGGGGGCGGGTCATGGCGTCGGACGTTACTTGAGCCGGTCGCTGAGACCATGTGTCTGCTGTAACTCGGGCTCCGGCCTGGCCGAGGGGTCGAGTGGATCCTGTCCCGGCTGTAGGAGTACGCCTCTTGCTGCGCCAGTGCTGTCTGAAGGAGTTCCCTGACCCGGAGGGTTTCAATAGCCGTCGGAGGGTCGCCGTCGACCGGGAGAGCCGCCAGCCGTGCTGCCGCGGCGACCATGTTCTCCAGCGGGTTATTATAATGACCCGGGGGTATTGGCACGTACTGAGGCGGGGCAGGGGGCACCTGGGGAGGCCCCATCACTATTAGCTGAATAGGGGTTCCAGACCCGGGCACTATGACCCCTGGCGGGTTACTAGACCCTGCACCTGGCATGTTGAAGAGGTTGCGTGGATCGTAAACCGGAGGGAGTTGAGATTGGGTCTTTTGATGCCTCCTTCTCATGACCTCATTGGACGCGTTCTGATCCATCGTGAGTCGGAAGGACTGCGCCTGGATCAACTGGGTTTGGGCATCGAGAGCCGCCCTCTCCGCAGCCATCCTGATCCCTTCCGCTGCAAGATCCTCCTTAGCTTTCACTAGATCCAATTTTAACTGTGCCACCTCCGCATCATGCTGAGCTTGATCCGTCGGGTCAACCGTGGCGGTTAACAGGGCCGCCATCTTGTCCGTGAGATCCATCAGCACCTGAGCCGGAGAAGGCACCGGGTTTCCCGCTCCAGCAGCGGGGTTCTGAACAGGCTGCGCACCAGCCATAAAGATTCCAACCCGGCTTGGCGGCTCAAATAGGTCCGGAATACTGTCCCCATCGGAACAACCCATGAGCCTGCCATCTTGAAGTTGATACAATGAGTTTGACTCATCGGTTGCCGACTCACCGTCAGAGCCGGCGGCCGTCTCTTCACCAGATCCAGATCGATCAGAGAGTCCTCCATGGATACACCCCACAAGAGCGTGCCTTAAGGCAGGCCGGGCCCGGGCGGGTCGTGCATGCTGAGCCGTCTTGATGAGATCGGCGCAGAGATCCGGCTCAGGGCCCGGCTCACCAATCTTGCCAATGAAAACATGAATTCCGCCGAAGGGGACCCGGTACCCGTACTCAATTGAGCCGGCGTCGGGGCCCCAGTTTGCATCGTCGATGTAGAGCTTGCCGCGACGACTCTTGGTCATCCGGCCCATAGCGTATCCCTTGAGCCCTTCGAAACTGCCCTTCAAGAACTCAAATCCACCGTGCGCTGGCCCCACGGTGGGCGCCAACTGTCATGGAATTGTCACGGCAGATGTCCTCGAGCTAGGACTTAGTCGTGGAGCCATCGCAACTAGGAAGCTTGAAGGGGTTAAGCGGGACAAGGAACACGAGGGTTTATACTGGTTCGGCCCCTTACGGTGAAGGTAAAAGCCTACGTCCAGTTTGAGGTGGTATTGATCAGGGTTTCGATAACCAGGGAGCTAAACCGCTATGCCTGGCTCTCGATCAGATTGTTCCTGTCCTTAAACCGCTGCCGGGTCGTCCCTTTATATAGGGAGGCTGACGCCCAGCAGCTCTCAGAGTCCCGGCCGGCTCATAAGAGTGTCCGGCTCGGACTCTCAACTATTCTTGCCTTACACTACAAGTTCTACCATAATAATGATTGCAACTACGGCCTTAAGCCATATCCGGGTCTTAAGCCCATCTTTGGCCCACCGTCTTCAAGCTTGGCGCCGGGCTTCTGGCAATGACCATATGAGTAACCCGGCCCCGCCTGGCGGGTGACTCTAAGGTCTATATCCTCAACACCTTGGGTTTTCGCGAGCCCGAGGGTCATCTTTATTTAAACCCCCGGGCCAGTGCTCCTCTGAGTATTGGTCCAACCTGTCAGCCGCCGGTGGCCACCAGGGGCAACTCTGGGCTCGCCTATCGGAAGCTTGGACAATCCGGTGTGCCCTGAGAACGAGATATGTGCAGCTCCTATCGGGATTTGTCGGCACATTCGGGTGGCTTTGCTGGTCTTGTTTTACCATTGTCGAAAAGTCTTGTAAACCGGGATTCCGAGACTGATCGGGTCTTTCCGGGAGAAGGTTTATCCTTCGTTGACCGTGAGAGCTTATAATGGGCTAAGTTGGGACACCCCTGCAGGGTATTATCTTTCGAAAGCCGTGCCCGTGGTTATGAGGAAGATGGGAATTTGTTAATGTCCGGTTGTAGAGAACTTGTCATTTGACTTAATTAAAATACATCAACCGTGTGTGTAGCCGTGATGGTCTCTTCTCGGCGGAGTCCGGGAAGTGAACACGGTTTGAGTTATGCATGAACGTAAGTAGTTTCAGGATCACTTCTTGATCATTTCTAGCTTCACGACCGTTGCTTTGCTTCTCTTCTCGCTCTCATTTGCGTATGTTAGCCACCATATATGCTTAGTGCCTGCTACAGCTCCACCTCATTACACCATCCTTTCCTATAAGCTTAAATAGTCTGGATCTCGCGGGTGTGAGATTGCTGAGTCCTCGTGACTCACAGATACTACCAAAACAGTTGCAGGTGCCGACGATGCCAGTGCAGATGACTCAACCGAGCTCAAGTGGGAGTTCGACGAGGAACGTGGTTGTTACTATGTTTCTTTTCCTGATGATCAGTAGTGGAGCCCAGTTGGGACGATCGGGGATCTAGCTTTTGGTGTTATCTAATTTTCATTTAGATCTTGACCGTAGTCGGTCTATGTGTGGATTTTGGATGATGTATGTATTATATTTATGTATTGTGTGAAGTGGCGATTGTAAGCCAACTCTCGTTATCCCATTCTTGTTCATTACATGGGATTGTGTGAAGATGACCCTTCTTGCGACAAAACCACAATGCGGTTATGCCTCTAAGTCGTGCCTCGACACGTGGGAGATATAGCCGCATCGTGGGCGTTACAAGTTGGTAATCAGAGCCATCCCCGACTTAGGAGCCCCCTGCTTGATCGAATCGCTGGCGTTGTTGTGTCTAGAACAAAAATGTTTTGAGTCTTAGGATTATATATATATCGGAGAGTAGGATTCTTTTACTCCTCAGTCCCTTCGTCGCTCTGGTGAGGTCTCCTGACGTAGAAGTTTTGACTCTTCTCTCCTCAAATTTCACTAAAAAAAATTTAGGATCACGCGGGTATCTTGGAATCGTTCCGATGGTTTTGTGACGAGAACATTGTTCTTGGTGCCTCCTGACATTTAGGGGTTGTGGCAGTGTCCCGGGGACTTGAGCTCCGAGGTGTTGTCGTCACAATTTTATCCTTGCAGTTTTGGAATACCTGAGTTTCACCGACATCGAAATCTCTTTTATGCAGTTGTTGGTGAGATCACCTCGACGCCACCCAGTACTGGGGCGGGAGTTCGGGAGTATTTCCATAACTCATATAACGGATGCTTTTCGAAGGTTGAGGTACACGATTTCCGAAGGTTTCTTGGTTATGTGTTGACGGATGGATACAACTAGATCTAGGGATTGTTAGTTTGGGTGATATATTTTGTGTCCCCTGTATCCCCAACACCAGATTGCATAACCAGAAAGTTTCGGGAGTTTACAAGTGGGAATTCAAGTAGCTCCTAGGATATCTTTCCGACAGATGCATGATATGGGATTGGGGTTCGACGTCTAGTGGTCTGCCTTTCCACGGTTGGTTTTACAGTGGTCTTGTAGTGTCTTAAAGAGTCCTTGGCTAGGCCGACTCGGGGACGCTTCGTATGTCATGTGCACTGCCTTGTACATGATGGTGCTGTACGATCGAGCCCGTGTGGGCCCCACCACGAAAACTTCAGACGAAATCTCTATCATATGTTTGTTCCGGCTTATTCTGCAAGCCAATATTTTGTTTTTGTTTTGAATTGTGGTATTCGAGTTGCTTCGAAGTCAAATGTTGATTCCATACCTTTTTCTAAGTGGCTTCTCAACTTAATGGAAGTGTGATGATTTACTAGGGAATTCATTCGTTCATCCTCATTCGAATGTTTATTGTGAAGACTATATGTTGCAATTTCTATCCCTTGATTCTACTTGTCTATTTGTCTATCAAGATGCTAACGGATGTCACCCTCTTCAGGATGGCTCCGCCAACGCGTCAGAATCCGGAACGCAATGAAGGGAGTCAGGCGAACCCTCCGCCACCACCTCCGCCTCCGGAGGCATGGCAAGCTATCATGGCAGCCACCAACGCCAATGCTCAGATGATTCTGCAACTCTTGCAAGAACGCACCCAAGGGCAAGGCAATCAAGAAAATCAAGGCCAAGGCAACAATCAGCCTCACTTCGCTACCCTCAACCAGTTTCTCGCAAATCAGCCCAAGTCTTTCAGCTACTGTGCCGAGGCCACAGATGCCAATGATTGGCTCGTGGACATCAACAAGCATTTTGGATGTAGCAATGTCAGGCATAAGGACTATGTCAAGTTCGCTTCTTTTCAGCTCAAGGATCAAGCTTCTGATTGGTATCAACAATACAAAGATTCTAGAGGAGGTCGTGTGATCACTTGGACTGACTTCTGTCGGGACTTCAAAGCGCACCACATTCCACAAAGTGTTGTTGAGAGCAAGCGTGAGGAGTTCCGCAATCTCAAGCAAGGCAACATGTCTGTGTATCAATTCAACTTCCAGTTTCAGAAACTTGCTCGCTTTGCTAAACAAGACGTTCCTGATGAAAAGAGCATGATCTATCACTTCAGAGGTGGCCTTAGAGAGGATCTGCAGTTAGCTCTCGTTCTTGTTGAGCCTACTCAGTTTGATCAATTCTATAACATGGCACTGAAGCAAGAGGCTGCTCAGCTCAAGTGTGAGGCTTCTAAGAAGAGAGTCAGGGACGCTGTTCAGTCTTCTTCTTCCTCACTAGTGGCTGCTAAGCAACAGAAGTTCTGGTTGCCTCCTCCTCCTCCGTTTCGTCAGCCTTACCAGCAGAAGAACAAAGGTGGCCATGGAGCTTCCCACTCTTCCAACCCTGGCTATCAGAACAAGTCTCAGAATCAAGCTCCAAAGTCGAATGCTCCTTACCACCGTCCACTCTCGGAGGTGACTTGCAACAAGTGTCAGCAGAAAGGTTACTATGCTAACAAATGCTTCAACCAAAGGCGCCTTCCGCCTCGTCCTCCTGTGAGATCTTCCAGCAATGCAGTGGTCAAGCATAATCCAAAGTTTGCAAAGGTCAACATGATGAATGCAGCTCAAGCGGAGGATTCTACTGATGTGATAATGGGTAATCTCTCAGTTAATGATATTCCTGCAAAAGTTCTTTTTGACACTGGTGCATCGCTTAGTTTCATCTCAAGACCATTTGCATCCAAGCATGAATTGCATTTCCAAGAATTGCCTAGAACGTTAGCAGTTGTCTCTCCCGGCAAATGCATGAACGCAAGCTACATGCTTCCGGATGTTTCCATCAAGATGGGGAACTATAAATTTCTGTCTAAACCAATTGTTCTTGGTGACTCGGATATTGATCTAATTCTCGGGATGGACTGGCTTTCTAAGCACAAGGCTCAACTTGATTGTGCTGCCAGGGAAATTCAATTGACACACTCTTCTGAGGATGTGATTATCTATGCCGCTCGTGATGAAACCATTCGGTTGTTTTCTCTCAATGAGAAGGGCGAATTGAATGCTATTTCTTAGATTCCAGTCGTTTGTGAGTACCAAGATGTCTTTCCAAAAGAGCTTCCGGGTATGCCTCCTCACCGTCCAGTTGAGTTCGTTATCGATCTTGAGCCTGGCACGGAACCCGTTTGCAAGCGTCCTTACAAGCTTGGACCCAAGGAGCTGAAGGAATTGAAGAAAACAGCTCGATGAACAAGAGTGTCTGGGTTTGATCAGACCGAGTTCATCTCCATGGGGTTGTGGTGTTCTTTTTGTCCAGAAGAAGGATGGAACGGACCGACTTTGTGTCGACTACCGTCCATTGAACAAGAAGACAATCAAGAACAAGTATCCACTTCCCAACATCAATGAGCTATTCGAGCAACTCAAAGGTGCTAAAGTATTCTCCAAGCTTCACCTTCGTATGGGTTATCATCAGATTCGCATTCGTGAAGAAGATATTCCCAAGACAGCATTCAGAACAAGCTTTGGTTCTTATGAATATACTGTCTTGCCTTTCGGCCTTGTCAATGCTCCTCCAACATTCTCTTGGATGATGAATTTCATCTTCAACCCCTATACCAATGAATTCGTCCTGGTGTATATCGATGATATCTTGGTCTTCTCCAAGAATAAGAAGGACCATGCCAAACATTTGCGATTGGTGCTCGACAAGCTCAGAGAGTATCAATTTTATGTGAAGTTTTCCAAATGTGAGTTTTGGCTCGATGAAGTTCTTTACCTTGGTCATATCATCTCTGCCAAGGGCATCACTGTTAATCCCGAGAAGGTGTCTGCAATTGTGAATTGGGAACCTCCTCAGAATGTCAAGCAGCTCCGCCGTTTTCTTGGTCTTGCAAGCTATTGCCGAAGATTCGTTGAGAATTTCTCTAAGATTGCAAAGCCTCTTTCCAACCTCCTCCAGAAGCATGCGAAGTATGTCTGGTCTCCTGAGTGTGATGTTGCTTTCAACACTCTCAAAGAGAAACTCGTCACAGCTCTTGTCTTAACTCCTCCTGACGAATCCAAGCCATTCGAAGTTTTCTGTGATGCTTCTCTTCAAGGTCTCGGTGCTGTATTAATGCAAGAGAAGAAAGTTGTGGCCTATACCTCTCGTCAGTTGAAGCCCAACGAAAAGAACTACCCCACTCACGATCTTGAGTTGGCGGCAGTTGTCCATGCATTAATCACATGGAGACATCTCTTGTTGGGAAGGATAGTGGACATTTTCACCGATCACAAGAGTCTCAAGTACATCTTCACTCAGCCCAACCTCAACCTCAGGCAAACTCGATGGGTCGAAATGATTCAAGAGTACAATCCGAGTATTGAATATACTCCAGGCAAAGCCAGTGTCATTGCAGCTGCTTTGAGCATGCAACAGCTTAATTCTCAAGCCCTTCCAACCGGATCTTTGTGAAGCTTTCCGCAAGCTGAATCTCCAAGTTGTTCCTCAAGGATTTCTTGCCAACCTCATAGTCTCTCCTACTTTGGAAGATCAAATTCGTGAGGCACAACTCCTGGATACCATGGTGAAGAAGGTGAAATGTGGTATCGACAAGGGTCTTTCCAAATACAAGTGCTATCGCATTGATGACAGAGACACTTTATTCTTCGAGGACCGGATTGTGGTTCCTAAAGGTGATCTAAGGAAAGTCATTATGAACGAGGTGCACAATTCTCTTCTTTCCATTCATCCTGGAAGTACGAAGATGTACCATGACCTCAAGCAGTCGTATTGGTGGACTCGAATGAAGCGATAAATCGCTCAATTCGTGAATGAATGTGATGTCTGTCGAAGGGTGAAAGCAGAACACCAACGACCAGTTGGTCTCCTCCAACCTCTTGCTATCCCAGAATGGAAGTTTGATCATATCGAAATGGACTTCGTGACTGGATTTCCTAAGTCCAAGCGCGGAAATGATGCTATCTTCGTTGTCATTGACAAGCTCACTAAAGTGGCTCATTTCCTTCCAATCAAAGAATCTATCACAGCAGCTCAGTTGGTAGAGCTATACACCTCCAGGATTGTCTCCTTGCATGGCATTCCACAATTGATTTCTTCAGATCATGGAAGCATCTTCACTTCTAAGTTCTGGGACTCCTTCCAGAAGGCCATGGGCACCAACATTCGCTTCAGCACAGCTTTCCATCCTCAAACTAGTGGCCAAGTCGAGCGAGTCAATCAAATTCTTGAAGATATGCTCAGGGCTTGTGTCATTTCCTTTGGCATGAAATGGGAAGATTGTCTTCCATATGCCGAATTCTCCTACAACAACAGTTTCCAAGCGAGTTCGGGCAAGGCTCCATTCGAAATTCTCTATGGCAGAAAGTGCCGTACTCCTCTCAATTGGTCAGAGACTGGTGAACGCCAACTTCTTGGCAATGACTTAATCACAGAAGCTGAAGAAATGTGTAAAGTCATCCGTGAAAATCTCAAAGCCGCACAATCGCGCCAGAAGAGTTACTATGATAGTAAGCACCGTGATGTGGCTTTCGAGATCGGAGACCATGTCTACCTCCGCGTCTCTCCAATGAAAGGCACTCGTCGCTTCGGTATCAAAGGGAAGCTTGCCCCTAGATACGTGGGTCCTTTCAAGATCATTGGCAAAAGAGGCGACCTCGCCTATCAACTTGAGCTTCCCTTCAACTTCGCGAACGTGCACGATGTGGTCCACGTGTCACAGCTCCGCAAGTGCTTCAAGACGCCTGAGCGCACCATCAACTTCGAAGAGATTGTTCTCAGAGAAGATCTGTCTTATCATGAGCACCCCGTTGTTATTCTTGAGGAAACGGAGTGCAAGACTCGCAACAAGTCAACCAAATTCCTGAAAGTGAAGTGGTCGCACCATTCCGACCGAGAAGCCACCTGGGAGCGCGAGGACCACCTGCGTTCCGAATATCCGGAGTTCTTTCAGTCCTAGATCTCGGGACGAGATCCTCTCGTAGTGGTGGAGTGTTGTAACACCCCAGATGTAACTTTCCATATTTGTAACTCCAACTCTTGCCATTTTTGGCTATGTGTTATGATATTCCCTCCGTGGTCGGGTTTTGTTTTTTCGTGTTGCATTTTGTTCATGTCATGCATCTCATATCATGTCATCATGTGCATCTCATTTGCATACGTGTTCGTCTCATGCATCCGAGCATTTTCTCCATTGTCTGTTTTGCAATCCGGCACTCCCACATGCACCGGCGCACCCCTCTTGGTTATTTTTGTGAGCGGGTGTTGAACATTCTCGGAAAGGACCGAGGCTTGCCAAGTGGCCTTGGTATACCACCGGTAGACCATCTGTCAAGTTTCATTCCATTTGGAGGTCGTTTGACGCTCCAACGGTTAACCGGGTAACCGCAAAGTCCTTTTTGTGTTGCAGCAAAACCCCCCTCCAAACAGCCCAAAACCCCTCTAAGTCTCCTCCATGCTCTGGGTCGTTCGATCACGATCGTGTGGGCGAAAACCATGCTCCATTTGGAGTCTCCTAGCTCCCTATGCCTATATAAACAGCTTCTCCCTCCGAAATTTCGGGCAAATCCAGCCCTAACCCTAGCAAAACCGCTCCCCTTCGCCGCCGGACACGTCCGGAGGAGCCGGACGCACCCGCCGCCGCGCCCGTCCTCTCCCAGCCTGCCACGTGGCCCCGCTCCGTTCCCCGCGCCGCCGGCCCGCCGGGCCCGTACGCCGCCCCCGCGGCCCGCGCCTCCTCCCAC
>NC_057805.1:108761413-109012638 GCF_018294505.1 Triticum aestivum | reverse complement strand
CCTCTCCATCTCCCCTGCCGCGCCATCCCTCTTCTCCGGCGAGCTCGAGCTCGAGCCCCGCCAGATCTGATCCTGCCCACGGTTGACTTTCTTCCCTCTCGAAATTCTCCAAGTCCTGAAACTTTTGCATTACATGCTCCTGTTCATTGCATCATAACTCTCTGCATATAGCTCCGTTTCGTGCGTGTAATATATCGAAATGTTCGTCTCGAGATGCTCTTCATTTTGTTGCATTATGCCATGTTCATTTGAGTCCATCTTGATGCCCAAATCTCTGGTGCAAGAGGGCTATATGCTGTTAACTGCTGTTACTTATCAGAACTTGAGGATTTGTTATTTTTGTTGCATTTGATGTGTGCATCTTATGGGCATGAGCTCTACATGTGTATTGATATATGCCATGCCATCTTTACAGAGGTGTATGCCATGTATTTTTGTGATCTCTGTGGTGACTAGCACAAGCATGCAAACTAGGTTTCGTGATGTTTCTGATTTCAGGGACTTTGTAATTTTGCCAAGTCTGTGACTGCTGTTATTTTGTTGCTATGTATCCATGTGGCTACAGAGAGATCCATGCTCCTTTTGGTGATGTTCAATAAGGATGTTTTGTAGATATAGTTGTGCTCTATCTATCTGTGCGCCTGTTTGCAATTATGGAATGACATAGCTTGTCTTAATCTTGCTCTACTTTTGCTATAAAATATTTCTGGCAGATTGATAACATGATATTCAATTTTGCCAAGCTTGTTGTAGTTGATGCTTTCATGCTATGAACTTGTTCTTGCCATGGATAGCTTCATAAGCATGCCATCTTGCTTTAGGTATTCTTGTTTTGTCCTGCATTACTTTGTGGTGAGTGCATCAAGCTCACCAAGATGCCTTCATAATACTGTTTCTGCCATGCTCTGTTTACTGCTAAGTCTGAAACCTGATAACAAAACTTGCTATGTTTACATGGTTGCCATCATATCTTCTGGTCCTTTTTGGCTTATGGACATTAAGGGACTTTTGTTCCATGCTTTTAGTAGATTCAGACCATGCCTTGTTTTGCTATGTTAAGTTCCTGTAGCATGTTGATTGCGTGCTCTGAACATTGCTACCCGATGCTGTTTATGCCATGTCCAGTAATTTCACTAAGTCTGTGAACCTGATATCTTTTGCACTTTTGTCATGCTTGTTTGAACCTGTTATGTTGTGATCTAGCCGTAGCTCAGTGTTCATCTTTTGTCAAGCATCTCCTGTAGATTACTTCCGTATGCTTTGTTGCTATGTTGGAGTGCCGTAGCATAGTTTGTTGATGTATTCTAAGTGCTATCATGTTGTTAATCGCAGATTCGTGTCATTCTTGTTTTGCTTGCCATTTGCAAACCGTGCATCCGTTTCCGGTGATCTTTATATCGATTTCAACCGAAATCATCTCATCTTTCCAGTGGCATGCTTGGTTTGCCAAGTTACTTCCTTGTTCATCATTTTTCTTCCGGAGCACGCATATGCATCGCATACCACATCTCACATATCATACATGTTTTGCATCCTGTTGCTTGTGCATTTCCCGTGATTGATTGTGGTTCCATTGCTTGTATTCTTGTTTTGGGTAGAGCCGGGAGACGAGTTCGTGAACGAGGAACCTGTTGAGTACGCTTACGAGGATCAAGCTTTCGACAACTTTGAGAACCTTGCAGGCAAGATGACCATACCCTCGAAATCACTTCTATCTTTGTTTTGCTAGTTGTTCGTTCTATTGCCATATTGCGCTACCTACCACTTGCTATATCATGCCTCCCATATTGCCATGTCAAGCCTCTAATCATCCTTTCCTAGCAAACCGTTGTTTGGCTAAGTTACCGCTTTTGCTCAGCCCTTCTTATAGCGTTGCTAGTTGCAGGTAGTTGAAGTTGGTTCCATGTTGGAACATGGATATTTTGGAATATCACAATATCTCTTATTTAATTAATGCATCTATATATTTGGTAAAGGGTGGAAGGCTCGGCCTTATGCCTGGTGTTTTGTTCCACTCTTGCCGCCCTAGTTTCCGTCATACCGGTATTATGTTCCTTGAGTTTTGCGTTCCTTACGCGGTTGGGTGATTTATGGGACCCCCTTGACAGTTCGCCTTGAATAAAACTCCTCCAGCAAGGCCCAAATTTGGTTTTACCATTTGCCACCTGTTGAGGATATAGACCTTAGAGTTACCTGCCAGACGGGGCCGGGTTACTCTTTGGATGGTCATTGCCAGAAGCCCGGAGCCAAGTTTCAAGACGATGGGCCAGAGATGGGCTGAGACCCGGATATGGCTTAGAGCCTGTAGTTACAATCATTATTATAGTAGACTTGTAGTGTAAGGCAAGTATAGTTTAGAGTCCGAGCCGGACGTTCTTATGAGCCGGCGTCGGGACTCTAAGGGCTGCTGGGCGTCAGCCTCCTTATATAAAGGGACGACCCGGCAGCGGTTCAAGGGCGACAACAACCTCATCGAGAGCCGGGCATAGCTGTTTAGCTCCCTGGCGATCGTAACCCTAATCAATATCACCCCAAACTGGACGTAGGCTTTTACCTTCACCGTAAGGGGCCGAACCAGTATAAACCCACGTGTTCCTTGTCCCGCATAACCCCTTCAAGCTTCTTGGTTGCGATGGCTCCACGATTAAGTCCTAGCTCGAGGACATCTGCCGTGACAATTCCACGACAGTTGGCGCCCACCGTGGGGCTAGCGCACGGTGGATTTGAGTTCTTGAAGGGCAGCTTCGAAGGGCTCAAGGGATACGCTGTGGGCCGGATGACCAAGAGTCGTCGCGGAAAGCTCTACATCGACGATGCGGAATGGGGCCCCGACGCCGGCTCAATTGAGTACGGGTACCGGGTCCCCTTTGGCGGAATTCATGTCTTCATTGGCAAGATTGGTGAGCCGGGCCCCGAGCCGGATCTCCGCGCCGATCTCATCGAAACAGCTCAGCGCGCACGACCCGCCCGGGCCCGGCCTGCCTTAAGGCGTGTTTTTGTGGGATGCATCCATGGAGGGCCCTCTGATTCATCTGGGTCCGGTGATGAGGCGGCCGCCGGCTCTGACGGTGAGTCGGCCACCGATGAGTCAAACTCGTTGTACCAACTTCAAGATGGCAGGCTCATGGGTTGTTCCGATGGCGACAGTATTCCGGACCTTTTTGAGCCGCCAAGTCAGGTTGGAGTTTTCATGGCCGGTGCGCTGCCTGTTCAGAACCCCGCTGCTGGATCGGGAAACCCGGTGCCTTCTCCGGCTCAGGTGCTGATGGATCTCACGGACAATATGACGGCCCTGTTAACCGCCACGGTTGACCCGGCGGATCAAGCCCAGCATGATGCGGAGGTGGCACAATTGAAATTGGATCTGATAAAAGCTAAAGAGGATCTTGCAGCAGAAGGAATCAGGCTGGCTGCAGAGCGGGCGGCTCTCGACGCCCGGACTCAGCTGATTCAGGCGCAGTCCTTCCAACTCACGATGGATCAGAACGCGGCCAACGAAGTCATGAGAAGGAGGCATCAGATGGCCCAGTCTCGGCTCCCACCGGTTTACGATCCACGCAATCTCTTCAACACACCGGGTGCAGGGGCTAGTAACCCGCCAGGGGTCATTGCGCCCGGGTCTGGACCCCTTATTCAGCCACGGGTGATGGGGCCTCCCCAGGTGCCCCCTCCCCCGCGTCAGTATGTGCCAATACCCCCGGGTCATTATGATAACCCGCTGGAGAACATGGTGGCGGCGGCAGCACGACTGGCGGCTCTCCCCGTGGACGGCGACTCTCCGGCGGCCATCGAAACCCGCCGGGTCAGGGAACTCCTGCAGACGGCTCTGGTACAGCAAGAGGCGTACTCCTACAGCCGGGACAGGATCCACTCGACTCCTCGTCCAGGCCAGAGCCCGAGTTACAGTCGGCACATGGTCTCAGCAACCGGCTCAAGTAATGTCCGACGCCATGACCCGCCCCCTGGCCATGGCCCGGCTCATATTGGAGCCTTCTACGCAGCAGACCAAGCGTGGCAAGAGGCGGAGCAGGTGCCGCAATTGACGGCTTACCAGACCCCCCCGGCTTATCCGACGGCGTCCGTTGATGTGGGTATTTCTACCAGGACCGGGGGTGTCCCTTGTTTGGTGCCAGTTATCCGTAATGAACGTCTACCTAAGGATTTAATGGGCCCTAGGAAGGTGCCTAACTATACAGCAGACTTACAGCCTACAGCCTGGATTGAGAGTTATGAGATGGCTATGGAATTGCTAGAGGTCAGTGAGGCGGCCATGGCCAAATATTTCACCATGATGTTAGATGGAACTGCCCGCACGTGGTTGAAAGGGCTGCCACCGAACTCCATTGGGTCTTGGGCTGAGCTGAAAGCCCGGTTCATTCAAAACTTCAAAGATACCTATAGGCAGTCTATGTCAATTGTGGATTTGACTAACTATAAGCAGTAGGAGGGTGAATCCACGACCCGTTGGGTTCGCCGGGTCAAGGCGATCATACATTCATCGGATAAGATGGATGCCGGCTCTGCAGTCTTGATGTTGGAACAAAACTGTCGCTTTGTGCCCCTAAAGATGAAACTTGGGCGGCTTAAACGGGACTACACTGATATGGGTACACTAATGGCGGCTCTTGTCAAGTACGCCGATTCTGATGGTACCAAGGATCCCCCTTCAGATGATGAAAGGACAGGGAAGGGAAAGAAGAACGGCAATGGCAAGGGTCCTCAGTTTAACCCGGGGAACCAAGGAGGAGGCAAGCGCAAGGCCGATGGTAGCCTAGAGTTCGTAGCCAATGCCAACTCCCAAGGTAACAACCAGCGACGCAAGGGGAGGCCCCCTCCCCGAGGCGGCGGGTCAGGACCTTCTCTGGAGCAGCTGTTGAATGAACCTTGTCCGAGACACGGCTCTAGGGAGAAACCAGCGACTCATCTGTGGAAGGATTGTGCAATCATGAAGGCCTTTAAAAACTACAATGGCCCGGGGGGCGGCTCAGGCGCTGGTGGCTTTCATGGCCCGGGGGGCGGCTCAAATTCCGGTCCTCAGAACGGTCAAGGGGGCTTTAATCAACAGTCTAGTCAGGGTCATCAACAGCAGCAGGGGGGTTACCAGACCAACCCAAAGCAGCTTTGCGGTGGACAGTATCATGTGTTTACCACTAGTTTGTGCAAACGAGATCAGAAGCTTCACAAGAGGGCTGTGAATGCTGTTGAGCCGGCAGTTACACGCTACTTGCGGTGGTCTGAGCAGCCTATAGTGTGGAGCAGGGAGGATCACCCTCCCCGGGTGGATAACCTGGGCCACTTGGCCTTAGTGGTGGCTCCTCAGGTGGGAGGTTACAAGTTCACAAAGGTACTCATGGATGGAGGCAGCAGCATCAACATCCTCTATTATGAGACTTTTCGCCGTATGGGGCTGGTTGATAAGAACCTCAGCCAGTCAAACACTATCTTCCATGGTGTGGTACCTGGTAAGTCAGCCTATCCAGTCGGCAAGATCGAACTGGAAGTGGCTTTTGGTGATGAGAACAACTATAGGGTGGAGAAGCTGACCTTTGAGGTGGTCAAGATAAGAAGTCCATACCATGCTATATTTGGATGGCCGGCTTATGCCAAGTTCATGGCACGGCCGTGCTACGTGTACTTACAACTCAAAATGCCGGGTCACAATGGGACTATTACGGTTCACGGCAGCCGAAAGGTGGCTCTGGAGTGCGAGGAAGGCGACGCGGCTTATGCAGAGTCTGTTTGTGCTACAGAGGAGTTGAAGTTTTACAAAGACAATGTTGACCCAACAGATATGACCTCTCTGAAAAAGCCAACCACGGAGAATGAACCAGCAATGAAATTTAAATCAGGTGATGAGACTAAGCTTGTTGATTTTGTTCCAGGTGACTCGTCTCAGCAGTTTAGCATCAGTGCAAATCTGGACCCGAAATAGGAAAGCGCGCTCATCGAGTTCATCCGTGAGAATAGGGACATCTTCGCGTGGAAACCTTCTGACATGCCAGGTGTACCTAGAGAACTCGCTAAGCACACTCTCAATGTTGATCCAAAATTTAAGCCGGTCAGAAAGTTCCTTCGACGGTTTAACGAAGAGAGGCGAAAAGCTATTGGTGAAGAAGTGGCCCGGCTCTTGGCGGCCGGGTTCATTGTTGAGGTTTTTCACCCGGAGTGGTTGGCCAACCCGGTGCTCGTACTCAAGAAGAACGGCACCTGGCGGATGTGTGTGGACTATACGGACTTGAACAAGGCGTGTCCGGCTGATCCTTTTGCTCTCCCCCGTATTGATCAAATCATTGATGCTACGGCAGGTTGTGCACGCTTAAGTTTCTTGGATGCCTATTCCGGGTATCATCAGATTAAGATGGCAGTTAAGGACCAGGAGAAGACGGCGTTCATCACTCCCTTTGGAGCCTTCTGCTATGTGTCTATGCCCTTTGGACTCAAGTGTGCACAGGCGACTTACCAGCGTTGTGTACATAATTGTCTTCATAAACAGATCGGGCGCAATGTTCACGCTTACGTGGATGATATTGTGGTTAAATCCATCAAGGAGGAAACCCTGATAGATGACTTAAGGGAAACCTTCGATAATCTCTGGGTCTACAAGATGATGCTTAACCCGGCCAAGTGTGTTTTTGGTGTTCCTGCAGGCAAACTATTGGGCTTCTTGGTTTCTGACAGAGGCATTGAGGCCAACCCGGAGAAGATCAAGGCTATCACCTTGTCGGGTGGTTGGTGCGACATATGCCAAAGGATGGCTTATCATTGTGGGAGCCAATAAAACGTCGCCGGTGCCTGGAAACGGGATGAGGCGAAGACATGCACGCCGGCGAATCTTACCCAGGTTCGGGGCTCTCCGAGGAGATAACACCCCTAGTCCTGCTCTGCGGGGTCTCCGCATGATCACTAGCTTGGTAAAGAGTAGCTACAATCGCTCCTAGAGCTGTTGGGATCAAGGGAGAAGAAGAACAAGGCTAGCTCTTGCTTCTCTCTATCTATGGTGTGTGTGCGTGTGCTATGCTTGGAAGCCAAACATGCAGAGGTGCCAACCAGAAGCTAACTATGCTCTGTGGCCAACCCTTTGCATGGGTGCTCCGGGGGGTTTATATAGGCCTACCCCCTGGGGGTACAATGGTAATCCGACTGGGAACTGGCCCCAGCCGTCAGTGTCTACGCTCGCCGGCTTCTCCGCCGGCTGCTGGGTCCCGCCGGCTGGTGGGTCCCGCCGGCTGCCGGCTACTCGGTCGACAGGCCGGCCCCACCACCCAGGGCTTTGTCGGCGGCTGCTTACTATAGCCGCGCCTCTGATGATGAGGGCTTTGTCGAGGTGAGCATGGCTACAGTGGGCCGCCTCGGGGGCTATCACTGTAGCCTCACCTCGTCTTGTCTCCTTAATGGGGCTCCTGCTTCGAGGAAGGGAGTAGCCGGCTTCCGGAGGCCGGCTATGCTCCCGGCCGACTAGGGAAAGCCGGGCCGCCTTCACGCCTCTCTCTGGCTGAAGGGGCCCGCCGTCCTTGGGCCGTACAGGAGGGGATCGTGGATGACGTCGTAGCTGGCGTGGCTACAGTGCCGGGCCGCACGGGAGACATCCCTCCCGTACGGCCTCCTGTAACCATGCCCGCCTCGGGCTTCGGGGGTCATGGGCCGCACTGTGGCCATGCCCCGTCAGGTCGTCGTTATGTAGGAGTGGTTGTGATCTTGGCCGGCTTCTAGGAGTCGGCGTCCTGCTTGGCCGGCTTCTTGGAGTCGGTGAGGCTGGGTCGCCTTCCGGGAGTCGGCTTTAGTGGTAGCCGGCCGGGGAAGGCGGCCCAAATGCTTGGAGTGCTTGAAGGCCCAAAGGCCTGATAAATTTTCTGAAGAGCCAGGGGTAGCCGGTTTGGCTACCCGTGGCCACTTACTCCGACAGTAGTCCCCGAAGCTGATCGGGCTTCGAGGTGGAGTAGGGTTCGAGAAGCTCGAACAGCTTCCCATCGCGACAAGCCGGCAGCTGGGAGCCGGCCTTGGTCAGGCACGTCGCCTGAGCCGAAATCTTCTGGAGTCTGAGGGCGGGAACCCGCTGGCATGCGCGCCGAGCCGCGGGCCGGCCGCGGGCCGACGGCGCGCCACGTAGCCGGAAAGCCTGCCAGCCCACGCGCGAGACGGGACGTTGCCGCAGAGAGGGGGCCCGCCACGTCCGTGCCCCAGCCCAGGCGCGGATCTTTTGTATCCCGGAACCGCCCGCACGTTCCGTGCGGCAGTTTCGGCTCGCACTTATGCATAATAAATGCGAGGCGTGGGGGGAGTGGGCGCAGTTAATCCCACGTCTCCCCCCACGTCCGGCCTCTTCGGCCGCGCGAGGCTATAAGTAGGGGGAGATGGAGGGCGGCAGGCCTTCGCACGCTCCTCCTACTTCCGCCGTCTTCTTGCCTTGCTCGTTCTCGCAACAGCGCCTCGCCGCCGCGCTCTTCCTCCGCACGCTCCTCCGCCGCCGTGCTAGCTTCCGCCATGCCTCCCCACGTAGAGCAGCGTGGCGGGGATTGGGATGGCTCCATCGTCCACAACGACCACATCGACTTCCTCCGCGACACACGGCGTCTGCCCAGTGCGGACAAAGTGGAGGTCCGCCTCGCGCCGGAGAAAGAAATCAGGCCGGCGCCGCGGGATGGCGAGCGGGTGGTCTTCCGCTCGCACTTCCTGCGCGGCTTCGGCTTGCCAGTGAGCGCCTTCTTCCGCCCCTGGCTGGACTTCTATCAGCTCCAGCCGCACCACCTCACCCCCAACGCGGTGGTGCTGCTGTCGGCCTTCGTCACCCTGTGCGAGGGCTATCTCGGCGTCCTCCCCACCCTTGAGCTCTGGGGGGAGTTCTTCCAGTCGAAGCTGGGTACGCGCAGCCAGGGCGTGCCGGCCCACACTGGCGCCTTCATCGCGTCGCGGAGATCGGGCGCCGACAACCCCTTCCCCGTCATCACGCTGATCCAGTCGGTGAAGAAGTGGCAGAAATCATACTTCTACGTGCGGAACATCGCTCCACGGGGCGACTACGTCACCCTGCCGGCTTACGTAGCCGGCCCGCCGGCGAGGAGGCTGCCCCAGTGGTCCTTCCGGGCGGTGACGCTGTCGCAAGGAGGAAACGCCGCCATCGCCCGCCTGCGGGTGATGGTCCAGACGGAGGGCCTGACGGGGCCCGACCTCCTGGCCGCGTTCGTCACACGCCGGGTCCTCCCGCTCCAGAGCCGGCCTCATCTGATCTGTCAGATGAGCGGCCAGCTCGATCCGAGCCGGATGTGTACCAAGGAGATGCCGCAGGCCGACGCTGCCGACATGGTGAACTACCTCGCCAACTGCCAGCTCCCCGACGACTGGCAATTCGGCAAGGAGCCATACAGCCGCGCCAATCCTCCGCCTACGGTACACTCCCCTTCTCTTTTTCTCTTTGTCGCCAAGTTCCTCCGGGCCGACTCTAACTCAGTCGGCTCGCTCTTTCGACAGAATCCTCTGCTTCGGCCGGCCAGCGGGGCGGACGTGGAGCGCCGCTTCGTCCCCGACCGGACTGAGCACGACCAGGAGGACCCCGATCTGGGGGCGGTCCATATGGAGGAAGCCGCCGAGCCGGCTGGTGGCCAAGCCGGCGGCGAAGCAGGCGGCGCCGGGTTCTCCACGACCTTCGACGATTGGCCGGACGAGGACGAAGCCGAAGTCGTCCCGCCCCGCCAGCCAGCCTCCGGACGCGGCGCGGGCTCCTCCGGCGTGCAGCCTGCTCGGGGTAGAGGCCAGAAACGCCGCGCCACCCAGGGCATGTTCGGTAGCCAGACGAAGAAGCCGAGGGGTGGGGCGGCAGCCACCAGGCGGGAAGAAGCGGCTCGCTTCCGCAAAGTGGTGAAGCAGCCGCAGGCTGTGTCAGCGTAAGCTTTCTCTCTTTCTGTGTATTCTCCTTCTTTCTTTTCTTGGGTGGTCTTCTGAACCTTTGTCTTCTTTTCTTTGATCAGAGCTCCACTCTCACTCGAGCGGGCGGCTGCCGGCTCCGTTGTCGAGTCGCCAGGGGGCTCTGGGAGCACCACTCGCCGCCTAGATCCCCGCGCTGCCCTCCTGGAGGCGACGGAAAGGAACGCGCGGGAGGTGCGGGAGGAGCAGGAAGCGCGGGAGGCGGAGGCACGGAAGGCAGCCGCCGCCCAGGCAGCTCGGGACGAGGAGGCGGCGAAGGCGCTCGCCGAGGCTGCAGCCAAGGCCCAGGCAGAGGCCGAGGCCGAAGAGGCGGCAGGGGAGGCCTTGATGGTCACCCCCCTGCGCGCCATGGCGCCCGGGGACGCGGATCCCTCGCAAGGGGGAGCCAGCGGTTCCCAGCCGGGTCTGGGCGGGAGCGGTGACGACGTCATCTTCGTGAGGGAGGCGCCGGGGCTGACTCCTCCGACTGGGGCGGCCCAAGGCGGCCAGACTGAGCCTGCGCCCGCACAGTCGGCGGAAGGCGAGCCGGCCGCGGGAGCCGCGGTGGCGGTCCGGGTTCCGCCAAGCCGGCGCGCAGGGAAGGCCGCGTCGGAGCCGCAGAAAGCGGCGTCGGAGCCACGGCCGGCCGTGGGCTCCAGCTCGTCGGCCCGAGACGCGGAGGCGGCCAGCGCTACCTCAGGGTGGACGCCAGGCGGAGGGACAGCCGTGGTGAACATCGCTGCGCAAGACGTCCGGACCCGGCTCCAGGGCCAAGCCGCGGCGCTGAGGCAGTTCACCGACGAATTCCTCGCCACGCGGGCTGCCATCCGGGTTAGTATTCTCATCTTCTTCTTGATTTCTCTCGTGGGGGCGCGTTAGCGCACCCATTGGGCGTAGTCCCCGAGATTCGGGCCGACTGCTGAGCAGTCGGCTCGGATCTTCCTTGATGATTTCTCATCGTTGCTTTCGTTCTCACGTCGATCTTCTGTCCATCTTGCAGGACTATCACAACCTCCGAGCGGCCGCCTTCAACTCCCAGGCTCGGGAGCTGACGCAGAAGACCGCCGATCTCACTGAAAGCCGAGGTATGTAACTTGATCTTTATCTCATGTGGGGGCGCGTCAGCGCACCCACTGGGTGTAGTCCCCGAGATTCGGGCCGACTGCTGAGCAGTCGGCTCGGATCTTCCTTGATGATTTCTCATCGTTCTTCTTGTTCTTCTATCTCTGCAGCGGCCAACGCCAGTCTGAGGGCACAGCTGGGGGAGTCCCAGACTGCTCTTCATGCCAGGGACGCGGAGGTCGCCGTCTTGGTGCAGGAGCGCGACCGCCTGGTCAAGAAGCTGGCCGACCAGGAGGAAAGCCACAAGGCGGCGCTGAAGGCCGCGCAGGACCGCGAAGCCGCCCTCTAGGCCGAGTTCGAGACGGAGGCGGCCGCCTGGGACGAAGCCAGGCAGACTCTGGTCTCCGGCTATGGCCAGATTGAGGATCTGGTTGACGGTAAGTCGTCTACCCCTTCGTCCTTTCTTGCCATCTGTCATTTTGACTTGTTTTTCTGACTTGGGGTTCTTCTTTTCTTTTCTGCGCAGAGTACTTCCCCGGCTATTCCACTGCCGCCAACCAGGCCATCGAAGCTCGTCGCCAGGCGAAGAGGCAAGCCGGCTTCGAGATTTCGCCGACTGCCGGCCGCTCGCTGGCGGAGCAGCTCCTGGCGATCCAGGCTCGTATCCAGCCGGCTCACAGGCTGCTCCGCCGGCTTCAGCATGCCGGGTCGCAGGTCCTGGCCGCCCTCTGGCCCGGCCAAGAGATCCCGCGCACTCCCAGTCGGACTGCCGACTGGCTGGAGGTGGCTGTCGGGCGCTTCGAGGCTTGGAAGGCGTCAGCGGCTCGCTCCGGCGCCGGGCGGGCGCTGGAGTTCGTCAAGGCCTGGTACCCAGGCCTGAATCTGGACCAGCTGGCCACCTGGCGGCAGCAAGCTGACGCGGAGCTGGAGCCGGCGTGGCCGGCCATCATTCGACGGGCTTCGGCAATCGCCGACTACACCGACACCAACGTCTTCGCCCCCGAGGTGGACGACAATGGAGTCGCCCAGCCGGAAGATTGGTTCGGGCTGGACCCGGCGTACGGCGAGGACTCGGCGGAGGAGATCGACTCCAGCAACGAGGGCGAAGAGGAGGAGGAGGAGGGTGAAGACGTCGAGCCGGCTGGTGGAGCAGCCGGCCAGCCTGACCGCGCCTCCAGCACTACACTGCGTGCGAGTGCATCTTCTGTTGCGGGTGGCGGTCAAGCCGGGACCAGCTAGGCGGCCACTCCTTCAGCCGGCGAGCTGCCTTCACCGACCAACTCGGCCTTCGCGCCTTTGTCTTCTTTCTTTTGTTTCCTGTCTTGTTACTTTTGAACAATGTTTTTGGTTAAGTCTGCGCAGTTCCACCCACTGGGTGTATTGAAACTCAAGTCTGTTGCCGCCTATCGGGGGCTTTTATGTATATAAGTTATGCAATCGGTCTTTCCTTGTACTTTCGCTTTTTGTCCTTCTGCTTTTTTCCTTTGCCATCCTCCCTTGGTTGTCGCCTCCCTAGTCAAACAGTTGCTCTGCAATCTGTAGCCGGGGAGTGCCTGGCCGATTGGGGAGGGGGAAGTACTTTTTAGCTCGGTCGGACTTAAGCTAAGTTTTCAGGAAGCCGGCCAGCCGGCTGCTGTGACAGCCGGCAGGCATATATGGAGGCCGTCTTTTTGCTATATAGGTTAGTTGTTCCTTAGCCGTTTTCATGTGGGCGTCCTTTCTGTCTTCTCTCTTGCTAGTCGGACAGTCAGTTCTTTGAGCTGCGACTTTCAACAAGAGAGGACTGGGGAGCCGGCGCACTACTTTGCTGACTTCGGGAAGAACTTATAATATAGCTTAAGGCGGCCAGTCCCCGGGCCGACTAGTCGGACCCGGTGCGGGACAAGAATTCAAAATGTAATAAGACATTCATGGATATGACACTCGTCATCCATAGATAAATAAAAGGCAGTCCCCGAGTACTGTTCGGGGGGCCTGTTGGTTTGTAACTTAATACAAAAAGGGGTGGCGTGATACATACTGCTTTTCAGCTGTAAAATCGTCTTAGGAGGTTTGCGTTCCATTGTCGCTCCGACTCCTTGCCGGAGTCGTCTCTCTTGCGTGCTCTTGGCTTTTGCGCGTCGATCAAGTAGTAGGAGTCGTTGCCGAGTGACTTGCTGACGACGAAGGGGCCTTCCCAAGGGGCCGAGAGCTTGTGCTGGCCGGCTGTTCGCTGGATCAGCCGGAGCACAAGGTCGCCCTCTTGGAAGGATCTTGGCTTGACCTTGCGGTTGTAGTAGCGGCGCAGGCCTTGCTGGTAGATGGCGGACCAGCTGAGGGCTAACAGCCGGCCTTCTTCCAGTAGGTCGACGCCGTCTTCTCTTGCTTCTTTGGCTTCCTCCTCCGTGTACATGGTGATCCGAGGCGAGTCGAACTCGATGTCTGTTGGGATGACAGCCTCGGCACCGTACACGAGGAAGAATGGAGTGAAGCCGGCTGACTTGTTGGGTGTAGTGCGCAGACTCCAGAGGACAGCCGGCAGCTCTTCGAGCCAGCAGTCGGCCGATCGCTCCAGTGGTACAACCAGTCGGGGTTTGATGCCGGAGAGGATAAGTCCATTTGCTCGCTCGACCTGGCCGTTTGACTGCGGGTGGGCAACGGACGCTAAGTCCAGTCGGATGCCCTGTGTCGCGTAGAAACGTGCCAGCGCGCCTTTGGCGAAGTTTGTGCCGTTGTCGGTGATGATGCTGTGCGGCACGCCGTACCGATTGGTGATGTCGGTGATGAATGTCACGGCAGTCGGCCCGTTCAGCTTCTTAATCGGCTTTGCTTCGATCCACTTTGTGAACTTGTCCACAGCAACGAGTAGATGTGTCAAGCCACCGCGGGCCGTCTTGAAAGGGCCCACCATGTCCAGTCCCCAGACGGCGAAAGGCCAGGTGAGGGGAATGGTCTTGAGGGCAGAAGCCGGCAGGTGTTGTTTGGAACTGAAGACTTGACATCCTTTGCAGGTCTTGACTATTTCTTTAGCATCCTCCAAGGCAGTCGGCCAGAAGAACCCATGGCAGAAAGCCTTGGCCACGAGGGATCTTGAGGCGGCGTGGTGGCCGCATTCGCCTTGGTGGATGTCTTTGAGGATTGCCACTCCTTTTTCTGGCTCGACGCAACGTTGGAAGACTCCAGTGACGCTGCGCTTCACAAGCTCCCTGTTGATTATTGTGTATGCTGCGGCTCGTTGTTGCACTAGTCTTGCTGCGATCTCATCAGTCGGCAGCTCTCTGCTGACCAGGAACTTGAGGATGGGCTGGGCCCATGAGGGAGCTGTGACTTCTTCTGCTGTTAATGTAGCCACCATGACTCGGGTGGGTGGGCTGGGTGTTGCGTTGGGGTCGACCACCACTTCTTGCGTCGTTGCAGTCCCCGGGCCGACTGCTGCAGTCCCCGGGCCGGGCTCTGAGGTCCCTGGGCCGGGTGCGACTACGTCAGTTCCCGGGGCAGTCGTCGAAGTCCCCGTGCCGCCTGCGGGATTTCTTGAGCCGGATCCGGCTGTTTCTGGCGCAGGCGGTACGAAGATGGAATCCGACTCTGGAGACGGCTTGATGGACGGCTTGAGGAGGCGCTGGAGGGAGACGCCAGTCGGTATGGCTTGTCGGGTGGAGCCGATCCGTGCTAGGGCATCTGCTTGGTCGTTGTCGGCCCTTGGCACATGAAGGAACTCGCACCCTTCGAAGTGTCCGCTCATCTGCTGGACGAGGAAGCGGTAGCTCGCCATGTTCGCGTCCTTGGCGTCCCAATCGCCAGATGATTGCTGGACCACTAAGTCGGAGTCGCCGTAGCACAGGATCCGGCGTATGCCGAGCTCTTTGGCTAGCCGGAGCCCATGTACGAGCGCCTCGTACTCGGCCACGTTGTTGGAGGCGGCGAAGTGGATCTGCAGCGTGTACTTGAGCTTGTCGCCTTTGGGAGAGGTGAGGACGATGCCGGCTCCCAAGCCGGTGCGCATCTTGGACCCGTCAAAGTGCATCCGCCAATGGGTAGAGTCGGGAGCCGGCGGTAAGTACTGGGTCTCGGCCCAGTCGACGAGGAAGTCGGCCAATGCTTGCGACTTGATGGCGGTGCGGGGTTGATAGAAAATCGTGTAAGGCGCCAAGGCAATGGCCCATTTGGCCACCCGGCCGGATGCATCCCGGCTGCCTATGATCTCGGCGAGCGGGGCAGTGCACACGACCGTGATGGGGTGCTCTTGGAAGTAGGGCTTCAATTTCTTGGCAGCGAAGTACACCCCATAGCACATCTTCTAGTAGTGCGGGTAGTTTTGCTTTGAGCTGGATAGTACTTCGCTGAGATAGTAGACCGGCCTCTGGACCAGCTGGGCTCGGCCTTCCTCCGAGCGCTGGACCACAACAATAGTGCTGACGACTCGGCTTGTCGCGGCGATGTAGAGGAGCATGGGCTCTTTCTCAGTCGGCGCGGCCAGGACAGGCGGAGTGGTCAACATTTTCTTCAACTCATGGAAGGCTTGGTCGGCTTGATCATTCCACTCAAAGTGAGTGGACTTCTTCATGAGTCGGTACAGGGGGAGGGCCTTCTCTCCTAGTCGGCTGATAAAACGGTTCAGGGAGGCTAAGCAGCCAGTGAACTTCTGCACATCTCGCAGTTTGGTGGGTATCTCCATCCTCTCGATGGCCTTGATCTTGACAGGGTTGCACTCAATGCCGCGTTCGGAGACCAGGAAGCCTAGCAGCTGGCCGGCTGGTACTCCGAACACGCACTTCTCGGGGTTGAGCTTGATCTGGAATCGGCGCAAGTTGGCGAATGTTTCCTTCAGGTCTTCCAGCAAGGTACCGCGCTTCTCTGTCTTCACCACAATGTCGTCTACGTAGATGTGGGCATTTCTGCCGAGTTGTTTCAAGAGACATTTCTGCATGCAACGCTGAAAAGTGGCACCGGCGTTTCTCAAGCCGAATGTCATTGTCAGGTAGCAGAAAGCTCCAAAGGGTGTGATGAAGGCAGTCTTCAGGCGGTCAGCTGGGTCCAACTTGATCTGATGATACCCTGAGTATGCATCCAAAAAACACAACAGCTCGCATCCGGCTGTAGAGTCTATCACTTGGTCAATCCGTGGCAAAGCAAACGGATCCTTTGGGCAGGCCTTGTTCAGACTTGTGTAGTCTATACACATGCGCCACTTGTTATTCTTCTTCAAAACCAGAACTGGATTGGCAAGCCATTCTGGAAAGAACACTTCCATGATGAAGCCGGCTGCAAGGAGCCGGGCTATCTCTTCTCCCACGATTCTTCGCTTCTCTTCTGATAGTCGGCGGAGGGGTTGCTTGACCGGCTTCGCATCAGCTCGGACATGTAATTTGTGCTCGGCGAAATCCTTCGGGACACCCGGCATGTCCTTTGGGGACCATGCAAAGATGTCTCGATTCTCACGGAGGAAGTCGGCGAGCTCGCCTTCCTATTTACTGTCCAAGTTCGCCCCAATCACGGCGAACCTCTCCGGGTGCTCCGGGTCTAGAGGTATGTTCTTCGTCTCTTTGGCAGGCTGGAAGGAGCCCTGCGCATCACAGTCCTTGGGGTTGGGGGACAAGGTCGGCTGCTTGCCGGCCATGGCCACAACCCATTCCAGCATCTTCTTCTCTTCCGCCACCACGAGGGACTCGGCCAGCCGGCTGCTGGCCATGGCACACTCGATGGACTTCTTGTAGTCGCCGGCTACCGTGATGATCCCCTTCGAGCTCGGCATCTTCATCTTCAGATAGGCATAATGGGGCACAGCCATGAACTTGGCCAAAGCAGGTCGGCCAAGTAGCGCATGATAGGGGCTCTCCAGGTCCACCACCTCGAACCATATTGCTTCCCGGCGGAAGTGATCTTTGTCTCCGAAGAGAACATCCATTTTGATCTTGCCGATTGGAGAGCAAGATAGGCCGGGTACGATACCGTGGAAGACAGTGCGGCTCGGCATGAGCTGCTTTGCTTTGATGTTCAGCTTGTCCATGGTGTCGCGGTACAGTATGTTGATACTGCTTCCGCCGTCTATCAGGACGCGGGAAAATCTGGCAGCTCGCCTCTCCGTCGCAAGGGTGACGTCCAAGACCATAGCATAGGAGCCAGGCGAAGGCATCACCTCTGGGTGGTCGGCCTGGCTCCAGCTGATGGGCTTTTCCGACCAATGCATGAACTCGGCGGTGCTAGAGGCGACTGCGTTTACTTCTTGGTGTTGCCGGCGTCGGCTGCGCTAGTCGTCGACTTGACTCGTGAAGACGACGTAGGCGTCGTGCGCTTCGGGGAACTCGTTTTGGATGGCGCCGACTGCCGGCCGGGCCGCCGGCTGCTGGGGAGCTGGAGGCGGCGGGCCGGGAGGCGGAGGCGGCACTATCCCTTCGCCCTTGGTGATGCGGGTGAGCCAGTGGCATTTCCGTGTTGTATGGTTGGACGGCTTCGCGCCGCTGTGGAACTTGCAGGGGGCATCGAGTGCTTGTTCGTAGGAGAAGGACGGCTGCCAGGGCGGCCGGCCTCCCTTCTTCTTGGGAGCGGGCCGCTCCTCGGGCTGCTCGTCTTCAACTGTGGCCACCTGCCGACTGGAGGAAGTCGGCATGGGGCCCTTGCGCTTGTGGTCGTTCTGGTAAGAGCGCCGGTTGGGGTCGCCAGCCGGCTGCTTGGGAGCCGGAGCGACTACCTTCCCCGAGGCGTCCACTCGGAGCTCGGTCTTCATGGAGGAGTCGGCAGTGGCGTACTTGTCGGCGGTGATCAGCAACTCATCGAGGGTAGCCGGCTCGTCGCAGAGGAGTCGGTGCTTGAGGAGGGTGCCTTCTCGGCACCCGGCAGTGAAGTACTCGATGGCCTGGACCTCGTGCACTCCCTCGCAGGAGTTGCGGAGCTCGGCCCATCGCGTGAGGTAGTCGCGGGTCGACTCGTTGGGCCCTTGGACGCAGAGGGAGAGCTGGCGAGGCTTGGGAGGCCGCTTGTAGGTGCTAGTGAAGTTGCGGACGAAAACCTCGGTGAAGTCCAGCCAGCTGTTGATGCTGTATGGCTTGAGGCTGTTGAGCCACGTGCGCGCCGTCCCTTGCAGCATCAAGGGGACGTACTTCAAGGCGACGCGCCGATTGCCGTTGGCGATGCTGACGGCCGTGGAGTAGTCGATGAGCCAATCTTCCGGCTTCACCGAGCCGTTGTACTTGGGCGTGTCTCTGGGGAGCGAGAACCCTTTGGGGAAGGGCTCGTCGCGGATGCGGGGGCCAAAGCATGGCGGGCCGACATCGTCTTCTTCTTCTAACGCCAGGGACCGAGCAAGGCGGTCGATCCTGTGGCGGGCGTCACTCTCGCCGACTCCTTCTCGGCGGTCGAGTCGGTCGCCAAGAGTCGGATGTGTGATAGGCGGTGGAGTGAGGCGTCTTTCTCTTCGAGGCGGGGGAGGAGGCAGGTTTCCCTGATGTTCAACCGCCCGAGGGCGGCCTTCCGCGTCGCGCTCGATAGTGATGCGGGTCCGGCTGCGGCTGGCAGCCGGCTCCTTGTCTTTCTTCTGGCGCGTGCCGCTCGCAGTCGGCGAGCGGGACGTCGCGGCGTGCTCCCGGCGCGGGGGATGGCTATCAGCTCGGGCGCCGGCTTCGTGCCGTTCTGCAGCCGCATCGATCAGCTGCTGGATCCGTCTTGTCATGTAGGGGATCTCATCGGCTCCCAGCCCATTGAGCTCCTCTGCTGCCGCCTGAGCGGCTCGCAGATTCTCGAGCGGGGTGGCGTAGACGGGGCGATCTGCGCCCAGCATGCTGGCAACGGCTGCGCCGCGCTTCTGGACGAAGCCGGCTCGGCTCGGGCCGCTCGGAGGCGGCGTCCCGAAGGCGGCGCGGTCGACTTCGCGCTGGTGGGCCTCGATGAGGCGTCTCATCGAGGCTATCTTCTTGCTCTCCGTGATGAGGGCTAGACGGCGTGCCTCCAGGGTCTCGGCATCGGCGTCGGCCGGGAGGGGGATGGAGAGGTCGTGCATCGCTGCTTGCTGAGCGTCGCGCGCGCTCCCGCCCGAGTTGGAGACGTGGCTGATGACCAGCACTTAGGTGACAGCGCTGCTGCCGCTGTCAGCTCGAGGGAGTGGGTCGTCGAAGACCACCACGTCGGAGGGGTAGGCGTCGAGTGACGCGGTGTCGGAGTCGATGAGCATCGGGTCGGTGGAGCCGACAGACTCCATGTCCGCAGCAGGCTCGCTGGAGACGTGAAGTTGGTCGAGGAGGCTGACGAGGCGGCTCTCGGGGTAGTCGGTGCCTGCGTCGGACGCAGGCTCGTCGGAGATGCGAGTCTCGCCGAGCAGATCGGCGAGGCGGCTCGCTGCGCAGGCGTCGTCGACGCCTTGCAGCGCGTCGGGGCAAGCGCCATCAGGCACAGCAGGCTGGCTGCGCTCGCGGGGAAGGAAGAAGGTTCCCGTCCAGAACAGGTCTCCGGACGACGGTGCACCTGGCCCCACGGTGGGCGCCAAATGTCGGGTGGTTGGTGCGACATATGCCAAAGGATGGCTTATCATTGTGGGAGCCAATAAAACGTCGCCGGTGCCTGGAAACGGGATGAGGCGAAGACATGCACGCCGGCGAATCTTACCCAGGTTCGGGGCTCTCCGAGGAGATAACACCCCTAGTCCTGCTCTGCGGGGTCTCCGCATGATCACTAGCTCGGTAAAGAGTAGCTACAATCGCTCCTAGAGCTGTTGGGATCAAGGGAGAAGAAGAACAAGGCTAGCTCTTGCTTCTCTCTATCTATGGTGTGTGTGCGTGTGCTATGCTTGGAAGCCAAACATGCAGAGGTGCCAACCAGAAGCTAACTATGCTCAGTGGCCAACCCTTTGCATGGGTGCTCCGGGGGGTTTATATAGGCCTACCCCCCGGGGGTACAATGGTAATCCGACTGGGAACTGGCCCCAGCCGTCAGTGTCTACGCTCGCCGGCTTCTCCGCCGGCTGCTGGGTCCCGCCGGCTGGTGGGTCCCGCCGGCTGCCGGCTACTCGGTCGACAGGCCGGCCCCACCGCCCAGGGCTTTGTCGCCGGCTGCTTACTGTAGCCGCGCCTCTGATGATGAGGGCTTTGTCGAGGTGAGCATGGCTACAGTGGGCCGCCTCGGGGGTTATCACTGTAGCCTCACCTCGTCTTGTCTCCTTAATGGGGCTCCTGCTTCGAGGAAGGGAGTAGCCGGCTTCCGGAGGCCGGCTATGCTCCCGGCCGACTAGGGAAAGCCGGGCCGCCTTCACGCCTCTCTCTGGCTGAAGGGGCCCGCCGTCCTTGGGCCGTACAGGAGGGGATCGTGGATGACGTCGTAGCTGGCGTGGCTACAGTGCCGGGCCGCACGGGAGACATCCCTCCCGTACGGCCTCCTGTAACCATGCCCGCCTCGGGCTTCGGGGGTCATGGGCCGCACTGTGGCCATGCCCCGTCAGGTCGTCGTTATGTAGGAGTGGTTGTGGTCTTGGCCGGCTTCTAGGAGTCGGCGTCCTTCTTGGCCGGCTTCTTGGAGTCGGTGAGGCTGGGTCGCCTTCCGGGAGTCGGCTTTAGTGGTAGCCGGCCGGGGAAGGCGGCCCAAATGCTTGGAGTGCTTGAAGGCCCAAAGGCCTGATAAATTTTCTGAAGAGCCAGGGGTAGCCGGTTTGGCTACCCGTGGCCACTTACTCCGACACACCTCCCTAGCTAAGCCGGCATGTATAAAGGACGTTCAGCGTTTGGCGGGTCGCATCGCTGCTTTAAGCCGGTTTATAAGCCGTTTGGGTGAGAAAGCTATGCCCCTATATCAGTTGATGAAGAAAACTGATAACTTTATCTGGAATGATGCAGCTAATACTGCTTTTGAGGATTTGAAAAAGCAACTGGCAGAGCCCCCCGTCCTTGCTGCTCCGGTTGATAAGGAACCCTTGCTACTATATGTGGCAGCAAACGCACGAGCCGTCAGCGTGGCTATTGTAGTGGAGCGCAAGGACGCGGATAAGGAGCATCCGGTTCAGCGGCCGGTTTATTATGTCAGCGAGGTGCTCATTGAGTCCAAGCAGCGGTACCCGCATTGGCAGAAGCTCGTATATGGTGTGTTCATGGCGAGCCGGAAGCTCAAACATTATTTTCAGGGTCATCCCATCACTGTGGTCAGTTCTGCCCCTCTTGGTGATATTATCCAGAACAGAGAGGCTACGGGGAGAATTGCTAAGTGGGCTATAGAACTTGGACCTCATGGCCTCAAATATGTGCCACGCACTGCTGTTAAATCTCAGGCTTTGGTGGATTTCATCAATGATTGGACAGAGTCTCAAGTGCCTGAGCAAAAGCCGGATAACACTTATTGGACTATCCACTTCGATGGGTCCAGACAGTTGGAGGGCTCGGGGGCTGGTGTTGTATTGGCTTCCCCTAAAGGCGATAAGTTCCATTATGTGCTACGGTTGATGTTTCCTTGCACTAACAATGCGGCTGAATACGAGGCTTTGCTCCACGGTCTTCGGGTGGCTAAGGAGATGAGCTTAAGCCGGGTAAGGTGCTTTGGTGACTCAGACTTGGTGGCTCAACAAGTATCAGGCACTTGGGATTCTAAGGATCCTCTCATGGCGGCTTATCGCCGCGAGGTTGATGCCATTGCTGGGCATTTCCAGGGATACCAAGTGGAGCACATTGATCGCAGGAAGAACGAGGCGGCTGATGCTTTAAGCCGGCTAGGCTCTCAGCGAAAGCCGGTGCCGCCTAACACTTTCCTGGATGTCCTGTATAACCCCTCGGTTAAGTTGCCTACAGAAGAGGACTTGGCTATCCCTGACCCGGAGGCACGACTGGTGGCGGCTCTTCATGTCATAGCAGACTGGACAATGCCATATCTGGCTTATATAACCCGGGGAGAGTTGCCTGAGGATGAAACTCTGGCCAGGCAAATAACCCGGCGGGCTAAGTCAATGATTGTTATTGATGGCGAGTTGCATCATCGCAGTGTTTCAGGGGCATTTCAGCGTTGTATCTCCCCTGAGGAAGGTCAAGAGATCTTGCGCGAGATCCATGAAGGGGATTGTGGCCATCATGCCGGTTTAAAATCTCTTGTGACCAAGGCTTTCCGTCATGGTTTTTATTGGCTGACGGCTCACGCTGATGCAGAGGACTTGGTCAGTAAGTGTGATGGGTGCCAAAGGTTCTCACGACGGGCTCACGTGCCGGCTCAGGAGTTGAGGATGATCCTGATCACTTGGCCCTTTGCGGTCTGGGGGCTTGATATGGTTGGGCCTTTTAAACGGTCCAAGGATAAGAAGACCCACCTCTTGGTGGCCGTTGACAAATTCACGAAGTGGGTGGAGGCTGAGCCAGTTAGCAAGTGCGATGCAGCTACGGCGGTTCAATTCATGAAAAAGGTGATTTTTCGCTTCGGCTTTCCGCACAGCATCATAACTGACAATGGCACCAATCTATCCAAGGGCGCTATGGAAGAGTTTTGTCAACGAGAGCATATCCGGATTGATGTTTCCACAGTGGCTCATCCCCAATCCAATGGTCAAGCTGAGAGAGCTAACCAGGAGATTCTGAAGGGCATCAAACCCCGGCTTTTGGTCCCTTTGCAACGGACGCCGGGTTGTTCGGTGGAGGAGTTGCCCTCCGTCTTATGGAGCATCAACACTACTCCTAACAGGTCTACTGGCTTCACGCCTTTCTTCATGGTTTATGGAGCAGAAGCAGTCCTCCCCAGCGACATCCGTCACGATTCACCTCGTGTGGCGGCTTATGTTGAGACGGATAATGAACAGGCGCGCCAAGATGCTCTGGACTTGTTGGACGAACAGCATGATGTGGCAGCAGCCCGTTCAGCGATTTACCAACAAGACCTGCGCCGTTATCATAGCCGCCGGGTCAAATCCCGGGTCTTCCAGGAAGGCGACCTTGTGCTCCGGCTCATCCAAGATCAAACAGATGCACACAAGTTATCCCCACCTTGGGAAGGGCCCTTTGTGGTCAGTAAGAACTTGCACAACAGGTCATATTACCTCATTGATATTCGGGAACATAAGGATTCGCGTAAATCTGAGGAGGAGACCCGTCGGCCATGGAATATAGCTCAGCTTCGGCCTTACTACACTTGAGCTACCGGCTCTCGTGGTGTACATATTTATCTCAGACATGTATATATTATGATAAGCAATAAAGCAGGACCTCTGTCCTTTTTTCTCCTCCAATTATGCGTGTGTTATTTTTTACATGCTGATTTAAAAGGAGGATCCAGCTTATGATCGTATTCGAGTCTAGCCGTAAGCAGTAAGGTCACTTGGGGGCTTCCTGTTCAAACATGGGTCGTATTCGAACCAAAGAGAACATAGCTGTCGATACCCACTTGATTGGCAAAGTGCCGAGCTCATTGGGAGGTTACCTTTGGTCATATTTGAATCATAGCTTAACCCCTCTGAGAACCGACGTGGATCGTATTCGAATCAGCGTCGTTAAACAATTTTAAGAATCACTTGGGGGCTTCCTGTTCAAACATGGGTCGTATTCGAACCAAAGAGAACATAGCTGTCGGTACCCTCTTGATTGGCATCGCCACACCCACTGGGGGCCTTATAATCGTATCCGAATCTTGGCTTAACCCCTTTGGGCCGGGTCACTGGTCGTATTCGAACTGGAAGCCCCTAAGTTCTGATTTTTCACAAGTTTACTCTGATTATGACAAAGTGTGCATGGCCGGGTCTCACTTGCCGGTTTAATTTTGGTTTATCTTGTTAGTTGAACATCATGGATGTCATCAAGGCAAGTAAATTAGAGTTAAGATATCAACCGTGCTACCCGGGTTACTTAATCCGGAAGTATGCTTACAGGCCGTTAAGTGTGTTATCACGGCTATGTTCAGAGTGTAACTAAGGACCAGTCCTTTTTTATTCATATTCCGGGTTATCCATCTCAAACACCTGATTCTCAGGGCGGTAAGCCGCCTTGAGACTTGTGATTTGCCTTTCTATGCAGATACTTAAAGGCACCTTTTAAGGTTGAGAAGGACAAAGGGATAATTATGACCCGGAGAAACACCAAAAGGATAACTTCAAGGGATTTCAGCATTCATTACATGCACGATGGCACGGCAGAGATAAATTGTTGCACCTATTCTATTACAAAATTAATCAAGTCTCAAGGATGGAGCGTTGTTCGGTGAACCGCCAGCCGCTTTATGATGCCTGCTGAGTTGAAGTCCCCGGCTCGTTCCTGTCTTCTGCTCCAGCTGATCCCAAGACCTCGAAGGTTGACGACTTCCAGTCGATGCCGCTAAGAGCTTTGAACTGGGCTTCTTCGTCGATTAACCCGGCCGGATCAATCTCCGGGGCGAAGGTGTGCTGACGAGCCGGAGGAATCAGATTGAGAGCTTCATAGCGAGGGGTTGGAATCCTCTGATTCTCCGCATTGTACCCCGGCTGATACTTGGTTAAATCGGTGTCATTCCTGATGATGGTGGCCACCGGGCGTACAGCCTTCACACATGCCGCGAAGTCCTTCTGGTCGAAGGTTGAGCCGTCTTCTTTCAGGCTTGGGTAACCCAGGGCGATGTCTGCCGGGTCTAGCTCCGGCAGGAATGCTTTGGCCCGGCTTAGCGCGGCAATTGCTCCGGCTCTTGCGGAGGCTCGGCGTAGCTCCTGGATCCGCTGCGGCAGAACAGCGAGCCGACGCAGGACTTCGGCCAGATGGGTTGGCACCTCGTTGGATAGGGCCACCACAGCTAAGGCGCGTTGTGACCCGGTGTAGAGTTGTTCCACCAGGGTGTACACGGCCTTTAACTTGGTGACCACGCTCTGGTTGAGGTTGGCACTCCTGGGACCTTTTTAACAAGGTCAGATAAGCCGGTGACAAGGATGAATCATGACATATACAGACTTGATGAAAGTCGGTGAGGCGACTTACCGAAGATGGCGGCTACCATTTGGGAAACCTGGCGCTTTAGGCCAGAGAGCTCGGCGGTCTTCTCAGAGAGCGCCTTCTCCGCCTGTTCCGCCCGGGTCACCAGTGCGGCCTTCTCCTCAGCCCAGGCCTTCCGCTCAGCATCGAATTCGGTTTTCAGCTTCTCTTGAGCGGCGATGCTGGAGACAAACTTGGCGTTTGCCTTCCGGGTCTCCATCTCTTGTGCCTTCAGCCGGCTCTTAAGATCCGCAAGGTCCGACTCTAATTTCTTGCCAACAGCCTGCATATATTTCCGGGTTATTAACAGTTATTATATAAGTCCCAAGCGCTTTCCAAGCAAAGACACTTGGCACTTGGGGGCTAATGCATATTGAACGTATCTATCTACGTACTGCCGGTTCAGTTGAGTAAGCCGGAATCTAAGTCTACAACATATTCAAGTATAAGTCGTCGACTTGGGGGCTAGCATGACAAGGGTCACTATGCAGTAAGTAAGAAGACAGCAGAAGGATACCTCAGATTTTTGTTGGATTTGGTTGACCATGGCGACCTCGGCGTCCCGGCTCTTGTAAACTTGGCTGATGTAGCCAGAGACGAGCTCCCCAATGTTCAAGTTGGTGTAGCTGGAGAGGTCTAGATTCACCTGGTGGGGCTGCAGCAACTCCCCCTTCGCGGAGCATTTGGCCAACACGGTCGGTCTCCCCGGCTCAACATACTCCGTCCGGGTAATTACCACGTCCGGGTCGTCAGCTGGTGGAGCTGAGCCGGAGGCCTCCGGGTTAACCGAAGCTTCGGTCGTTGCCTTGGTAGTTGGGGCGGTGGCTTCAGGTGCCGTGTCCATTGGAGTGGCGGCTTCAGGGGCGGAGGCAGCTGGCGGTTCTTGGACTGTCACCGCCGGCTCAGGCAAGTCCGGCACTCCGGCCGACTTGGTTTTCTTCACCCTCTTGGTGAGCTTTGCTTGAGCACTGAAAGAACAACACAGGTTAGTACAAAGCATATGAGTAAAGATCAGAATGACATGAGATGATTGTTGTTACCCGGGCGCAGTCTTGAAAGCCGGCAGACTTGACTGCATGGAATCACCCGAAGAGGGGGAGGTCTCCTGATAATTGGAATCAGAAGAGTTGAGTGGCTGACGGATAACACCCGCCAACGGATGAAAAGGGTACAGGTGAGAAAAAACCTCAGTGCGACGCTTCCGGGTTGCGTCGGGTAACCCGGCGGAGAGGTCGGTGTCCTTGTGGGCCCGGGTGTGACGCCGGCTTTCGTGAACCTGCTGCTTCAAAAGAAATTGAGGGTCTTGATGAGCTAATGGATGGGAAAAGCTTACTTTCCGGGTTACTTTTCGGACTTTCAGCTGTGGCAAAGGCTCCGAGTCGGAGGAAAGTGACATTACCTCTTCAACCACCGGGTTACTGGCGCCGGTGTCATCCTGTCAATGAGCAAATGTTGATAAGACGGACAGCAACAGCAACAAATATGGCAAGAATTTAAAGGTTTAAGGATTACCTCTGACTCGGAGCTGTTGCTTAATTGCAGTAGCTCCGAAGCAGTGGGTCTGCTTCCCTTTTTGCGAGGGGCGGCTTTCTTGGCGGCTTTCTTCGCCTTCCTGGCCTTCTTGGCCGCCTCATGGTCATACTTGACCCACCAGAATTTGTCATCAGCCTGAGAAATACAGTAATGAATTCTTAAAACGGTTCAGATCAAGGTGAATGCAAAAGAAGTGAAAAGTTAAAGTCAGCGGCTTACCGCTGGGGCTGGATTGATCTTGCAGAAGGGGGCTAGCCCGGTTCTTCCGCAATCTGTCAAGCTCTCGTTTAGAAGAGCCTTGGTCTCTTCCTCGGCAACGTCTTCTGGAAGATCATTGCGACTGTGCCTCTGCGGGTCATCCTTTCGCCCGGTGTACTCACACATTAAGCCGGGGCGGCGGCTCAATGGGATCACCCGCCAGGAGATCCAGACCCGGACCAGATCAATTCCGTTCAGACCGTTGCCTAGCAGGGCCTTGATCTTGTTGATTGTTGGAAGCAGAGGCTGGCGTTCCGCGGCAGTAAGTTTGTCGGATAGCGGGTGAGTCGGCTCTAGGCGTGTTGGGCGAAAGCCGGGCAGCGGGTTCTCGTCAGCCGGGGACGTATCTTGGCAGTAGAACCAAGTCATATTCCAGTCCTTGGGGTGGCTCGGCGGCTCTGCATAAGGGAACAGACAGTCCCTGCGCCGTTGGATGGAGATGCCGCCTAATTCCAGACTTGGCCCGTTGGCACACTCGTTTTGGCGGTTTAAGTAGAACAGTTCTCTGAAAAGCAGTAAACTGGGCTCTTCTCCAAGGTACACTTCGCAAAAGACATGGAAGTTGCAGATGTTGGATACGGAGTTGGGTCCTATATCCTGGGGCCGTAAGTCAAAAAAGTTGAGCACGTCCCTGAAAAACTTTGAGCCGGGCGGTGCGAAGCCCCGGCTCATATGGTCCGCAAAGATCACTACCTCCCCGTCCCTCGGCTGTGGTCTTTCTTCTGACGGATCAGGGGCACGGTAGGACATCACTTCCTTTTTGGGCAGATATCCGGACTTAACGAAGTTGGCCAGGGTCTCGTCAGTGACGTTGGATCTCATCCAGTTGCAAGTGATGGGAGCCTTGGGAGGCATGGTGAAGGTTGGTGGTCTATGATAAGGAGAAAAGTATCCGGGTTAATTATAAGCCGGAGATCTATCGTTCAAACTAAGGTGGCGGCTTATGAAGGGGACTAATGATATATACATATTCAGATACGGTGGGTTATTTAAGCCGTAGGGACATTCAGAATAAGTTGGTCATCTACGGCTTACCACAGTTAAGCCGGAGGATTCTACAGAGCATGGTTCTCTTTAAACGGGAAAGTTCTACGGCGCGTGTTTTCTTTAAGTCAGAAATATCAGCCACCAAGATTCAAGGACTGCAGTTTTTACTAAGTATGGTAAAACAGGTTTCACATATGGCAGTAACTTTTTTGGATCAAAATGGTCGGGTGAAATGAAAATTTTCTAGACCTAAAAAACAGAGGCAGGAGAAGTTCTTGAGGTTGAACACGGTTCTTATGCAGTAAAGAGAGGGTTTCTTGCAGGCGAAATGGATATCAAACATCTACCGCAGTGGCTCTACACAGAGTTAAGATCAAGAGAAGGGTGGTAAAAAACAAAACTACCGCAGGCCGCGATGAACTATGAAGAACTGGAGGAACCCTACTGTAGATCTACTCTACGGGGTGGTGAGAACTTACCGGAGCTGAAGAGGTGCGGGAGTCGCCGCCGTTTGTCTGGTCCGGGTCAGGGTGATGCAGCGGCCAAGGTTGACGAAGATCAGAGGTGAGACGACGGCGGCGGAGCATGAGCTCGGGCAGAGGAGCGACGGCGCGAGGAGGAAGAAAGAGAGCGTGAGAAGAGAGCGTTGGACCGGCCTATTTATAAGGCAGAGTCATAAGTGGGCGCGAGATTCAAGGAGACCACGGCGTGGTTATCTCCCCCTCATGACGCCTCGATTTTCGGAATGACAGTAAAAGCAGAGATCCGTTGCGGATCTGGCGGAGTAAAAAATGGACTTAATGGAGGATGACGTCACGGCGGATTATCCGGAGTCCAGAGGATGACGTCACTCCGGGTTATGGTTTTCACATGAATGGTAAGCCGGAGATTTTTTCTTTCGATAGAGTTGAAGATTGACACGAGCCGGCTCAAGTCAATCTGGGGCCTAATGTTGAGGATATAGACCTTAGAGTTACCCGCCAGATGGGGCCGGGTTACTCTTTGGATGGTCATTGCCAGAAGCCCGGAGCCAAGTTTCAAGACGATGGGCCAGAGATGGGCTGAGACCCGGATATGGCTTAGAGCCTGTAGTTACTATCATTATTATAGTAGACTTGTAGTGTAAGGCAAGTATAGTTTAGAGTCCGAGCCGGACGTTCTTATGAGCCGGCGTCGGGACTCTAAGGGCTGCTGGGCGTCAGCCTCCTTATATAAAGGGACGACCCGGCAGCGGTTCAAGGGCGACAACAACCTCATCGAGAGCCGGGCATAGCTGTTTAGCTCCCTGGAGATCGTAACCCTAATCAATATCACCCCAAACTGGACGTAGGCTTTTACCTTCACCGTAAGGGGCCGAACCAGTATAAACCCACGTGTTCCATGTCCCGCATAACCCCTTCAAGCTTCCTGGTTGCGATGGCTCCACGATTAAGTCCTAGCTCGAGGACATCTGCCGTGACAATTCCACGACACCACCCAAGCCTTTTCCCCCGGGTTTTCGCGAGCCCGAGGGTCATCCTTATTTAGCCCCCCCGGGCCAGTGCTCCTCTGAGTATTGGTCCAACCTGTCAGTCGCCGGTGGCCACCAGGGGCAACTCTGGGCTCGCCTATCGGAAGCTTGGACAATCCGGTGTGCCCTGAGAACGAGATATGTGCAGCTCCTATCGGGATTTGTCGGCACATTCGGGCGGCTTTGCTGGTCTTGTTTTACCATTGTCGAGAAGTCTTGTAAACCGGGATTCCGAGACTGATCGGGTCTTTCCGGGAGAAGGTTTATCCTTCATTGACCGTGAGAGCTTATAATGGGCTAAGTTGGGACACCCCTGCAGGGTATTATCTTTCGAAAGCCGTGCCCGCGGTTATGAGGCAGATGGGAATTTGTTAATGTCCGGTTGTAGAGAACTTGTCACTTGACCAAATTAAAATACATCAACCGTGTGTGTAGCCGTGATGGTCTCTTCTCGGTGGAGTCTGGGAAGTGAACACAGTTTGAGTTATGCATGAACGTAAGTAGGCGTTTAGGATCACTTCTTGATCATTTCTAGCTTCGTGACCGTTGCGTTCTTTCTCTTCTCGCTCTCATTTGCGTATGTTAGCCACCATATATGCTTAGTGCCTGCTGCAGATCCACCTCATTACACCATCTTTTCCTATAAGCTTAAATAGTCTTGATCTCGCGGGTGTGAGATTGCTGAGTCCTCGTGACTCACAGATTCTACCAAAACAGTTGCAGGTGCCGACGATGCCAGCGCGGATGACGCAACCCAGCTCAAGTGGGAGTTCGATGAGGAACGTGGTCGTTACTATGTTTCTTTTCCTGATGATCAGTAGTGGAGCCCAGTTGGGACGATCGGGGATCTAGCATTTGGGGTTATCTTATTTTCATTTGGATTTGACCATAGTCGGTCTATGTGTGGATTTTGGATGATGTATGAATTATATTTATGTATTGTGTGAAGTGGCGATTGTAAGCCAACTCTCGTTATCCCATTCTTGTTCATTACATGGGATTGTGTGAAGATGACCCTTCTTGCGACAAAACCACAATGCGGTTATGCCTCTAAGTCGTGCCTCGACACGTGGGAGATTTAGCCGCATCGTGGGCGTTACACCCCCCAACTTGCCGCACCGCCGCTGCACCCAAACCCTATACCCCTCTCTAACCCTAGCCGCCTCCGAACCCAACCTAGTGGACTTCTCTGGCAACTCCTCCCTCTCCAGAAGTAGCAATCCCTTCGCCAGTCCACCCGCCCCATTAGCCGCTAGCATTCGGGATCTTCTGGTCTTTTATCATATCCCGGTGAAACTCTCCCACACCGAGGCCAATTTTTACGCATGGAAGACGTAACTCGGTCTTCTCTTCCGCAGGAATGATCTCTGCGACCACGTCGATGGCACTGTTGATTTCTTGGCCACGCGTGCTGATAGTGATTGGATGGCCATCGATACCACCATCATCCAGTGGTTCTTCCACACTATCTTGAAGGAGATTTTTCACACCATGGTGCATGACGGCGACTTCGCTCGCATGATGTGGACCAAGATCACCGACCTCTTCATCGACAACAAGTTGCGGCGCATCGTCTTTCTTCAGGGAGAGTTTTTTTGTCTTCACCAGAATGACTCTTCCATAGACGAGTTCTCATTGCTTCTCAAAACTCTCTCTGATGAGTTCCAAGACTTGGAGTTCCCAATCTTGGATGAGCTTGTCCTCTCCATGTTGATGGTCGGTCTCAACGAGGATCTCGGCAACGCCGCCTCCAACCCGGCGCTTCTTGCCACACCGACATACGAGAAGGCCGTGGCATACCTTCGTCTCAGGAGCGCCGGCTGCGGCACTTGCATGTGCGCAAGTCACACTGCCCTCGCCCTCCGACTCTCCCGCGGTGCCGCAGCCCCGACCCCTCCGGCGCAGGCGCAGCCCCCCACCCCAACCCCCGCGCGCTCGTTGATATGTCTCCAACGTATCTACAATTTTTTATTGTTTCATGCTATTATATTATCACCTTTGTATGCTTGCCATTTTATATTGTTTTTATCGACTAACCTATTAACTCAGTGTCCAGTGCCCCTTCCTGTTTTCTGCATGTTTTTGTTTTTTTTCCAGGAAATCCATACCAAACAAAGTCCAAACACGATGAAACTTTTTAACGATATTTTCTAGACAGAAAGTGGCCCTAGAAGCTTCGGGAGAAGACCAGACGACCCACAAGGCGACCACAAGGCAAGGGCACGCCCTGGTGCCTTTCAGGCCCCCCGTGGCTCCGTGTTCCCTAATTCCTGGCCTATAAATTCCCATATATTCAGAAACCCCTGAGGCAAGACCCAAAAACAATTCTTTCGCCGCCGCAATCCTCTGTTTTTTTGCTATCCCATTTGGAGCCCTGTTTCGGTGTGCTGCCAGAGGGGGAAACCATTGGGGAGGCGATCTCCATCAACCTTGCTGCCTCCATGATGATCTGTGAGTAGTTCCCACGGGACCTACGTGTCTGTCATGGAATTGTCACGGCAGATGTCCTCGAGCTAGGACTTAGTCGTGGAGCCATCGCAGCTAGGAAGCTTAAAGGGGTTAAACGGGACAAGGAACACGGGGGTTATACTGGTTCGGCCCCTTAAGGTGAAGGTAAAAGCCTACGTCCAGTTGAGGTGGTATTGATTATGGTTTCGATGACCAGGGAGCTTAATTGCTATGCCTGGCTCTCGACGAGATCTTACTTGTCCCTAAACCGCCGCCGGGTCGTCCCTTTATATAGAGAGGTTGATGCCCGGCAGCTCTCAGAGTCCCGGCCGGCTCATAAGAGTGTCCGGCTCGGTCTCTCAACTACTCTTGCCTTACACTACAAGTCTTTCCATACGGCGGTTTATCACTACGGGCCTTTAAGACATCTCCGGGTCTTAGGCCCATCATTGACCCGCCGTCTTCAAGCTCGGTACTGGGCTTCGCGATATGACCATTATGAGTAACCCGGCCCCTCCTGGCGGGTGACTCTAAGGGTTATATCCTCAACATTAGGCCCAGATTGATTTGAACCGGTTCATGTCAATCTTCAATTCTTTTGAGAGAAAAGATCTTCCGGCTTATGGTCGTGCGAAGGTTATAACCCGCCGTGACGTCATCTTCTGGATTCCTGGTAACCCGCCATGACGTCATCTTCCATTAAGTCCATTTTTTATCCCACCATATCCTCAACGGATCTTATCTTTAAAGGCCATCCCGAAAATCGAGGCGTTTTTGTGGTGAGATAATCACGCCGTGACCTCCTCGTTTCTCGCGCCCACTTATGAGCCTCACCTTATAAATAGCCCGGCCCATGAGGCTCCAGTTACTTGTCGCCTACATCGTCTTCCTCCTCTCGCCACTGTGCTGCCGCTCGAGCTCCACCGCCGCCGCCGCGGGTCTCCTTGTCTTCCCCAACTCAGGCCGCTGCATCAACCTGACGCGACCAGAGAAACGGCGGCGACCTCCGCAACTCTCCAGCACCCGTAAGCCCTTACCACTCCATAGAATAGATCCGCATTAGGGTTCTTTGTTGTTCTTCCCGTGTTCGTCGCCGTTCATCGCGAGCTCTTGATAGATTCCATCATTACCACCTTTTCTTGATCTTTAGACTATACAGAACTGCTGCGGTAGCTGTTTCACGCCCGTTCCCAATGTACATAGATCCCCTTTCATTGCATAAAGGCTCCGTTCAAATCCTTGAACTTTTTCTGTGTCTGTTCTAGGTCTAGAAATTTTTCCTTTTAGCCAACCGTTTGATCCAAAATAATTACTGCGATCTGTGAAACTTGTTTTCACCACACTTAGTCAGAAATTGCATCTGCTGAGCTATGGCGGCTTACATTTCCGGCTTAGAAGAAACCACGCGCTGTAAAATTTCCGGCTCATTTATGACAAAGCTATAGACAATTTGAATTACTCATGATACCTTCAGCGGCTTAGATAACCCGATGCACTTAACCATATGTCATTAGGCCCCTCTCATAAGCCGCCATTTGAGTATTAAACTGTAGACGTCTGTCGGCTTATAATTGAACCGGACATTTTCCTTTTGTCATAGGCTTCATCTTTCACAATGCCTCCCAAAGCTCCCAAGGCACCCATCACGTGCAACTGGATGAGATCCAATGTCACCGACGACACTCTAGCTGATTTCGTAAAGACGGGTTACTTGCCCAAGAAGGAAATCATGTCTTATCGTGCCCCTGACCCGTCGGAGGAAAGACCTCAACCAAGAGATGGTGAGGTGGTGATATTTGCTGATCACATGAGCCGGGGCTTCGCACCGCCCGGCTCAAAATTCTTTAGAGAGGTTCTGAACTTCTTTGATCTGCGGCCACAAGACATAGGACCCAATTCCGTGTCAAATATATGCAACTTCCAAGTATTCTGCGAAGTCTATCTTGGAGAAGAGCCCAGCCTGCTGCTCTTTAGAGAGCTATTTTATCTGAACCGCCAGAATGAGTGCGCCAACGGGTCGAGCCTGGAACTTGGTGGAATCTCCATTCAACGCCGGAGAGACTGCCTCTTTCCTTATGCTGAGCCGCCAAGCCATCCAAAGGACTGGAACCAGACGTGGTTTTATTGCCAGGACACTGCTCCGGCTGACGAGAGCCCTCTGCCCGGCTTTCGTGCCCTGCGTCTGGAGCCAAATCACCCTTTGCTAGACAAACTCTCTCAAGCTGAGCGTCAACCTCTGATCCCCACCATCAATAAGATCAAGGCTCTCCTGGGAAACGGCCTCAATGGCATTGATCTGGTCCGGGTTTGGATCTCTTGGCGGGTGATCCCCTTGAGCCGCCGCCCCGGCTTAATGTGTGCTTACACGAGCCGGAAGGATGACCCTCTGCGGCACAGCCCCAACGATCTTCCTGAGGACGTTGTGGACGACATGACCAAGTCTCTCCTGAATGAGAGCTTAGCCGACTGTGGGAGAACCGGCCTGAACCCCTTCTGCCAAGCTAACCCGGCTCCGGCGGTAAGCCACTGACTTGAACACCTCGGTTTTCTTTTTAATAGTTTCCATCTGAACCTTAAGAAATCTTTGCTGTATGTTTCAGGCTAATGACAAGTTCTGGAAGGTCAAATATGACCATGAAGCGGCCAAAAAAGCTAGGAAGGCTAAGAAAGCCGTCAGGAGAGCCGCTCCCCGCAAGAAGGGAAGCAGGCCTACTGCCTCAGAGCTGCTTCAGCTAAGTGACAGCTCCGAGTCAGAGGTAACCCCTGAATCTGTAGGCTCTTGTTTTGTTTCTGGTTTATTCCTATACACCTTATCGATACTGATCATCAGCAGGATGACACCGAAGCAAGTAACCCGGTGACTGAAGAGGTAACGACACTTTCCTCCGACTCGGAGCCCTTGCCAAGGCTGAAAGTCCGAAGAGTAACCCGGAAAGTAAGATTTTCACATCCTTTAGCTTATCAAGATCCTCAATTTATTTTGAAGCAACAGATTCATGAGAGCCGGCGGCACACCCGGACCAACAAGGATGCAGACCTCTCCTCCGGCTTACCTGAAGCATCAAGGAAGCGCCGGACCGAGGTTATCTCCAACTTATATTCTTTTCATCCTTTGGCGGGCGTTACTCGTCAACCGCTCAATTCTTCTGATTCAAATTATCAGGAAACTTCACCTTCCTCTGGTGATTCTATGCAATCTAACCTGCCGGCTTTCAAGACCGCACCTGGGTATGATCATCTTGTTTTGTGCTTATCTTTACTCATGCTTTTGTACTAACCTTTTGTCCTTTCAGTGCCCAGGCAAAGCTCAGCAAGAGGGCGAAGAAGAATAAACCGGTCGAAGAGCCGGTCTTGACTGAGCCGGAGGTTTCAGCTCAAGAGCCGCCCGTTTCCTCTGCTCCTGAAGCCACCGCTCCAACTAACGAGCCAGCCATAGAGACTTCTACCAATCTGGACATCTCCAGCCCGGCTCAGTCGGCCGATGACCCGGACGTGGTAATCACCCGGACGGAGTTTGTCGAGCCGGGGAGACCCACTGCGCTGGCTAAGTGCTCTGCCAAGGAAGAGTTGCTAGAGCGCCGCAGGGCCAAGCTGGACATCACCAACTACGCTAACTTGAGCATTGGAGATATCATCTCCGGCTATGTCAATCAGGTGCACAGCAGCCGGGACCTGGAGATTGACATGGTGAAGCAGATACAACAGAAGTCTGAGGTACCACTCTCTTGCTTACTGCATAGTCATCTTTACCATACTAGCCCCCAAGTCTACTACTTATGATAGAATATGTTGTAGACTTAACTTCCGGCTTACTTTCATGAACCGGCAATTTGTAGATAGAACCTTTCAGCATACATTAGCCCCCAAGTGCCAAGTGTCTTTGCTTGGAAAGTGCTTGGGACTTTAAAGTTGTATAATAATGATTCATACTATAATCCGGAAATTGTACAGGCTGCTTGCAAGAAATTTGAGGCTGATATCTCTGAGCTGAAGAACCGCCTGAAGACTCAGGAAACTGAGACCCGGAAGGCCAATGCTAAATTTGAGTCCAGTGTTGCTGCTCAAGAGAAGCTGAAGAAGAAGTTTGAAACTGAAAGGAAGACTTGGGCCGAAGAGAAGGCTGCTCTGGTCAGCCGGGCCGAACAGGCGGAGGCGGCTCTGACGGAGAAAACCGCCGAACTCTCCGGCTTAAAGCGCCATGTGTCACAGATGGTCGCCGCAATCTTCGGTAAGTCATTCTGCAGACTTTCAACAAGTTTACATTCTCTATGTCTCATAAGTCCCATCATTGCTAGCGGCTTACCTGACGTTGTAAAACAGGTCCCAGAAGCACCAACCTCAATCAAAATGTGCTGACCAAGCTGAAGGCCGTGTACACTTTGGTGGAGCAACTCTACACCGGGTCACAGCGCGCCTTGGCCGTTGTGGCCCTGTCCAATGAGGTTCCGACTCACCTGGCGGACGTACTTCGCCAGCTTGCCGTTCTTCCGCAGCGTTTCCAAGAGCTGCGACGGGCCTCTGCAAGAGCTAGAGCCATAGCTGCTCTGAGCCGGGCCAAGGCTTTCCTTCCAGAGCTAGACCCGGCTGACATCGCACTTGGATACCCCAGCCTGAAGGAAGACGGCACCCCCTTCGACCAAAAAGACTTTGCTGCCTGTGTGAAGATCGTGCGCCCGGTGGCCACCCTGATTGGGAATGACACCGACCTTACCAAGTACCAGCCGGGCTACGACGCAGAGAATCAGAGGATCCCCACTCCGCGTTATGAAGCCATCAGCTTGGTCCCGCCGACTCGTAAGCACACCTTTGCCCCAGAAATTGACTCGGCCGGGTTAATTGACGAGGAAGCTCAATTTGAAGCTTTGAGCGGCATTGACTGAAAATCGTCAACCTTCCAGGTCATGGGAACAGCCGGAGGAGCGGAGAGGGATGAGCCCGAAGCTTCGACTCCGCAAGCACCTTGATCTTTAGAAGGCTTATGGTTGCACCTTAGAGCAATGCCTCACCTTTTGGACTCGGGGAGTCTTGTAATAGATTAAGATAAAAAATTTGTCGTGCCATCGTGCACGTGTTGAATGCTTAACTCCATTGAAGCTGCTTCTTCTTATTCCTCCGGGTTATAATTGATCAGTTATTTTCCTTAAGCGCGAATAGCTGTCTTTAACCATCCTGCATAGAAAACAAGTCATAAGTCTCTAGGCGGCTTACCGCACTGAGAATCATAGACCTTATATATATAACCCGGAATATGAACCAAAGTCACTAAAGAGTGGCCCTCAATTATGCCTTTGATGTAACCATGATTGCATACTTACAAGCCTGCAAATATGCTTCCGGTTTATGTAACCCGAATAATGAGATGAAGATCTCAATTCCGGTTTACTAGCATCAAGAATACTCACTATGTGTTTATCAACGTTGTGAATCAAAATTAAGTCAGCAAAATAAAAGCCGCCCTTACACACTGTTGATATGGCCAACAGAACTTGTTATAAGTCAGAAGATCAAAAACATAGGGGCTTCCGGTTCGAATACGACCAGAGAACCGTCCCAAAGGGGTTAAGCTAAGATTTGAATGCGATCACATAGCCCCAGTGTCTTTGGCGATGCCAATCAAGAGGGTACCGACAGCTATGCTCTCTTTGGTTTGAATACGACCCATGTTTGAACAGGAAGCCCCCAATTGACCTTACGAGTTGTTTAACGACGCTGATTCGAATACGATCCACGTCGGTTCCCAAAGGGGGTTGAGCTATGATTCAAACATGATCAAAGAAAACTCCCCCATGAGCTCGGCACTTTGTCAATCAAGTGGGTATCGACAGCTATGTTCTCTTTGGTTCGAATACGACCTATGTTTGAACAGGAAGCCCCCAGGTGATTATATTGCGTACGGCTAGATTCGAATACGATCATAAGCCGGATCCACCTCCAAGTGACCATGTGATGGTGTAATCGAAACAACACTTTTACCTTTGGAGGAGAAAAGGACAGAGGTCCTGCTTTATTATTTAACATAATATATACATGGCTATAGAGATAGGTACATTATGAGAGCCGGTGGCTCAAGTGTAATAAGGCCGAAGCTGAGCTATGTTCCACGGCCGACGGGTCTCCTCCTCCGACTTGCGTGAATCTTTATGCTCCCGAAGGTCAGTAAGGTAGTATGACCCGTTGTGCAAGTTCTTGCTGACCACAAAGGGCCCTTCCCAAGGCGGGGATAGCTTGTGTACATCTGTTTGATCTTGGATGAGCCGGAGCACCAGGTCACCTTCCTGGAAGACCCGGGACTTAACCCGGCGGCTGTGATAACGCCGCAGGTCTTGTTGGTAAATCGCTGAGCGAGCTGCTGCCATGTCACGCTGTTCGTCCAACAGGTCCAGAGCATCTTGGCGTGCCTGTTCATTATCCGCCTCAACATAAGCCGCCACTCGAGGCGAGTCATGACGGATGTCACTGGGGAGGACTGCCTCCGCTCCATAAACCAGAAAGAAGGGCGTGTAACCCGTAGACCTGTTAGGAGTAGTATTGATGCTCCATAACACGGAGGGTAGCTCCTCCACCCAACAACCCGGCGTCCGCTGCAAAGGGACTAAAAGCCGGGGCTTAATGCCCTTCAAGATCTCCTGATTAGCTCTCTCAGCTTGACCATTGGATTGAGGATGAGCCACTGATGAAACATCAAGTCGAATATGCTCTCGTTGACAGAACTCCTCCATGGTGCCTTTAGACAGATTGGTACCATTGTCAGTTATAATGCTGTGTGGAAAGCCAAAGCGAAATATCACCCTTTTCATAAACTGAACCGCCGTGGCTGCGTCACACTTGCTAACTGGCTCTGCTTCAACCCACTTTGTGAATTTGTCAACTGCCACCAAGAGGTGGGTCTTCTTATCCTTGGACCTTTTAAAAGGCCCAACCATATCAAGCCCCCAGACCGCAAATGGCCAAGTAATTGGAATCATCCTCAGCTCCTGAGCCGGCACATGAGCCCGTCGCGAGAACCTCTGGCAACCATCACATTTACTGACCAAGTCCTCCGCATCAGCATGAGCCATCAGCCAATAAAAACCATGACGAAAAGCCTTGGCCACAAGGGATTTTGAGCCGGCATGGTGGCCACAATCCCCTTCGTGAATCTCACGCAAGATTGCTTGACCCTCCTCAGGGGAAACACAACGCTGGAACGCTCCCGTAACACTGCGGCGATGCAGCTCACCATCGATAACAACCATTGACTTAGACCGCCGGGTTATTTGTCTGGCCAAAGTTTCATCCTCAGGAAAATCTTCACGGGTCATGTAAGCCAAGTATGGCACCGTCCAGTCCGGGGTGATGTGGAGAGCCGCCACCAACTGTGCCTCCGGGTCAGGGACAGCCAAGTCTTCCTCTGTAGGTACCTTAACAGAAGGGTTATGCAGGATGTCCAAGAAAGTATTAGGCGGCACCGGTTTTCGCTGAGAGCCCAGCCGGCTTAATGCATCAGCCGCCTCGTTCTTCCTGCGATCGATGTGCTCTACTTGGTAACCCTGAAAGTGTCCAGCAATGTTATCAACTTCACGACGATAAGCCGCCATGAGAGGGTCCTTGGAATCCCACTTGCCTGATACTTGTTGAGCCACTAGATCTGAGTCGCCGAAGCACCTTACTCGGCTCAAGCTCATCTCAGTCACCTCTGCCGCCGCCGTTCCCACGCGCCGCCGCCTCAGCTCGCCGTCCCCGCCGCCTCGTCCAATCGCGGTCCCGGACGGCGCCTCCCCGAGCCCTCCTCTCCTCCGGCCGCAGCGTCGCCCTTCCCCTCCATCTTCTCAGGCGAGCTCGAGCTCGGCCGGCCCGATCCGATCTGAAATCGCCTAGGGTTGACTTCTCCCCCCTCTCCCCGAAATATTCCGAGTCTGAGATTTTTACATTACATGGTCATGTTCATCGCATCATAACTCTCTGCATATAGCTCCGTTTCGTGCGTGTAATATATTGAGATGTTCGTCTCGAGATGCTCTTCATTTTGTTCCATTACACCATGTTCATTTGAGTCCATCTTGATGCCCAAATCTCTGGTGCAAGAGTGCTAGTTGCTGTTAACTGCTGTTACTTATCAGAACTTGAGGATTTGTTATTTTTGTTGCATTTGATGTGTGCATCTTATGGGCATGAGCTTTACATGTGTTTTGATGTATGCCATGCCATCTTTACAGAGGTGTATGTCATGTATTTTTGTGATCTATGTGGTGACTAGCACAAGCATGCAAACTAGGCTTCGTGATGTTTCTGATTTCAGGGACTTGGACTGCTGTTATTTTGTTGCTATGTATCCATGTGGCTACAGAGAGATCCATGCTCCTTTGGGTGATGTTCAGTAAGGATGTGTTGTAGATATAGTTTTGCTCTATCCATCCATGCCCCTGTTTGCAATTATGGAGTGCCCTAGTATGAGTCAATCTTGCTCTACTTTTCCTATAAAATATTTCTGGCAGATTGTTTACGTGTTATTCAATTTTGCCAAGGTTGTTGTAGTTGTTTCATACATGCTTTGTATTTGCTCTTGCCATGGATAGCTTCATAAACATGCCATCTTGCTTTAGGTATGCTTGTTTTGTCATGCATTGCTTTGTGGTGAGTGCATCAAGCTCACCAAGATGCCTTCATATTACTCTTCTGCCATGCTCTGTTTTTCCGCCGAGTCTGGAACCTGTTAACGAAACTTGCTATGTTTACATGGGTGCCATCATATCTTCTGATCCTTTTTGGCTCATGGTCAGTAAGGGACTTTTGTTCTATGCATTTAGTAGATTCATGCCATGCCTTGTTTTGCTTGTTAAGTTCATGTGGCATGTTGATTTCATGCTCTGAACATTGCTACCGGATGCTGTTTTCTGCCATGTCCAGTAATTTCACCGTCTGTGAACCTGTTATCTTTTGCACTTTTGCCATGCTTGTTTGAACCTGTTATGTTGTGATCTAGCCGTAGCTCAGTGTTCATCTTTTGTCAAGCATCTCCTGTAGATTACTACCATATGCTTTGTTGCTATGTTGTAGTGCTGTAGCATAGTTACTTGATGTATTCTAAGTGCTATCATGCTGTTAATCACAGATACGTGTCATTCTTGTTTTGCTTGCCATTTGCAAACCGTGCATCCGTTTCCGGTGATCTTTATATCGATTTCGACCGAAATCATCTCATCTTTCCAGTGGCATACTTGGTTTGCCAAGTTACTGCCTTGTTCATCCTTTTTCCTCCGGAGCACGCATATGCATCGCATATCATATCCTGCATATCATTCGTGTTTTGCATCATGTTGCTTGTGCATTTCCCGTGATTGATTGTGGTTCCGTTGCTTGTGTTCTTGTTTTGGGTAGAGCCGGGAGACGAGTTCGTGAACGAGGAACCTGTTGAGTACGCTTACGAAGATCAAGCTTTCGACAACTCTGAGAACCTTGCAGGCAAGATGACCATACCCTCGAAATCACTTCTATCTTTGCTTTGCTAGTTGTTCGTTCTTTTGCCATGCTACGCTACCTACCACCTGCTATATCATGCCTCCCATATTTGCCATGTCAAGCCTCTAACCATCCTTTCCTAGCAAACCGTTGTTTGGCTAAGTTACCGCTTTTGCTCAGCCCTTCTTATAGCGTTGCTAGTTGCAGGTGAAGTTGAAGTTGGTTCCATGTCGGAACATGGATATTTTTGGGATATCACAATATCTCTTATTTAATTAATGCATCTATATATAATTGGTAAAGGGTGGAAGGCTCGGCCTTATGCCTGGTGTTTTGTTCCACTCTTGCCGCCCTAGTTTCCGTCATACCGGTATTATGTTCCTTGAGTTTGCGTTCCTTACGCGGTTGGGTGATTTATGGGACCCCCTTGACAGTTCGCCTTGAATAAAACTCCTCCGGCAAGGCCCAACTTTGGTTTTACCATTTGCCACCTAAGCCTTTTCCCTTGGGTTTTCGCGAGCCCGAGGGTCATCTTTATTTAAACCTCCGGGCCAGTGCTCCTCTGAGTATTGGTCCAACCTGTCAGCCGCCGGTGGCCACCAGGGGCAACTCTGGGCTCGCCTATCGGAAGCTTGGACAATCCGGTGTGCCCTGAGAACGAGATATGTGCAGCTCCTATCAGGATTTGTCGGCACATTCGGGTGGCTTTGCTGGTCTTGTTTTACCATTGTCGAAAAGTCTTGTAAACCGGGATTCCGAGACTGGTCGGGTCTTTCCGGGAGAAAGTTTATCCTTCTTTGACCGTGAGAGCTTATAATGGGCTAAGTTGGGACACCCCTGCAGGGTATTATCTTTCGAAAGCCGTGCCCGTGGTTATGAGGCAGATGGGAATTTGTTAATGTCCGGTTGTAGAGAACTTGTCATTTGACTTAATTAAAATACATCAACCGTGTGTGTAGCCGTGATGGTCTCTTCTCGGCGGAGTCCGGGAAGTGAACACGGTTTGAGTTATGCATGAACGTAAGTAGTTTCAGGATCACTTCTTGATCATTTCTAGCTTCACGATCGTTGAGTTGCTTCTCTTCTCGCTCTCATTTGCGTATGTTAGCCACCATATATGCTTAGCGCCAGCTCCAGCTCCACCTCATTACACCATCCTTTCCTATAAGCTTAAATAGTCTTGATCTCGCGGGTGTGAGATTGCTGAGTCCTCGTGACTCATAGATTCTACCAAAACAGTTGCAGGTGCCGACGATGCCAGTGCAGATGACTCAACCGAGCTCAAGTGGGAGTTCGACGAGGAACGTGGTCGTTACTATGTTTCTTTTCCTGATGATCAGTAGTGGAGCCCAGTTGGGACGATCGGGGATCTAGCTTTTGGGGTTATCTTATTTTCATTTGGATCTTGACCGTAGTCGGTCTATGTGTGGATTTTGGATGATGTATGTATTATATTTATGTATTGTGTGAAGTGGCGATTGTAAGCCAACTCTCGTTATCCCATTCTTGTTCATTACATGGGATTGTGTGAAGATGACCCTTCTTGCGACAAAACCACAATGCGGTTATGCCTCTAAGTCGTGCCTCGACACGTGGGAGATATAGCCGCATCGTGGGCTTTACAAGTTGGTAATCAGAGCCATCCCCGACTTAGGAGCCCCCTGCTTGATCGAATCGCTGGCGTTGTTGTGTCTAGAACAAAAATGTTTTGAGTCTTAGGATTATATATATCGGAGAGTAGGATTCTTTTACTCCTCAGTCCCTTCGTCGCTCTGGTGAGGTCTCCTGACGTAGAAGTTTTGACTCTTCTCTCCTCAAATTTCACTAAAAAAAAATTTAGGATCACGCGGGTATCTTGGAATCGTTCCGATGGTTTTGTGACGAGAACATTGTTCTTGGTGCCTCCTGACATTTAGGGGTTGTGGCAGTGTCCCGGGGAGTTGAGCTCCGAGGTGTTGTCGTCACAATTTTATCGTTGCAGTTTTGGAATACCTGAGTTTCGCCGACATCGAAATCTCTTTTATGCAGTTGTTGGTGAGATCACCTCGACGCCACCCAGTACTGGGGCGGGAGTTCGGGAGTATTGCCATAACTCGTATAATGGATGCTTTTCGAAGGTTGAGGTACACGATTTCCGAAGGTTTCTTGGTTATGTGTTGACGGATGGATACAACTGGATCTAGGGATTGTTAGTTTGGGTGATATATTTTGTGTCCCCTGTATCCCCAACACCAGATTGCATAACCAGAAAGTTTCGGGAGTTTACAAGTGGGAATTCAAGTAGCTCCTAGGATATCTTTCCGACAGATGCATGATATGGGATTGGGGTTCGACGTCTAGTGGTCCGCCTTTCCACGGTTGGTTTTACAGTGGTCTCGTAGTGTCTTAAAGAGTCCTTGGCTAGGCCGACTCGGGGACGCTTCGTATGTCAATTGGACCGTGTGCGATCTTGGGCACTCCCGCCGCGCATCAATTCCTTTACCCAAATTTTAGTATCCGTCGTACTTCAGCCGTCGCCCACACTCATCCAGCACCGACCTTATAGTAAAATTGTAGGGTAACGCAGCAGAAAACAAAAAAAATCCGACCTACGCACCAGCCCAGGACCACTATGGAGACTGCATACATGGTTTGATCTTTTTCGTTACCGACTCGTAGCGCAGCGGGAAGTAGAGTCGATGACGATCGGCGGTGCAGATCCCCGCAGCTAGGATTTACAACCTCCCAACCGCGAGGATGTATACCCTCATCTGCTCCTTAGACAACCCACCGGGAGGCGGTCGAACAGTCCCCCCGAACGGTGTCGCGGACAGCCCTTCGGGAGGACCTTCAAACTCGAACGGTCACTCGGACAGCCCTTCGGGAGGCACTCACGAACTAAGACCGAAACTACGATCTCTCTATAGAGTTGCACACATACGGTGTCATCTATCCGGCAGGGCTTCGTCGTCCAGAACTAGTTCCTGCCGGAACCCAGACAGCCTTACGGCTCTACGAAACTCTTTTCATGGGAGGGAGAGAAGAAGCCAGATAATGCATGGCATGTGTATGAGAGCAAGGGATGAGTGTGGAGGGCTACCCCTCCACCTCTATTTATAGGAAATCCCAAGGGGGTAGGGTAGTTTCACAAAAAAACCAAAATGCACATGAATGAAGTCCTTCCACAAGGACCTAGGAGTGAAACCAATGAACAAGAGGGTCCCCAAGGGGGGATACCCCATGTGGCCGGCCACACCCCCATGAGGGGCCCAAAAAATGGCTCCTATCCATCCATGTCATCCCCAAGATCTTTTGGAGCAAAGCCCCAAAAGGTGGCTTTCCATAAAGTAACCATAAAGCTGATTTTCACTATTCACGACAACATTTTTCAGCGTCTGATCGAACTGAAAATATTTATGTGGGCTAAGAACATTTCCAGTACCCACTAAAATGATTTTCAACGCGTTCCGAAACAATTCCGGTTTTAGTGATTTTCATCTGCGAAACGCATCTGAAGTGGCTCTGGCAGCTCCAGAACATTTCCGGTTTTTATCTCAGAAAATTCCAAAAAGCTTCCAGAATGATTCTAGCATCCTCCAAGAATTATCAGGCATGTGCCAAAACCAATTTGACTTAATGGTGTATCCCGAAACAACTTTTCGGTATCATCAAAACTTATCCGATGACCTCTCTCTGCGGTATGATTCCGCTGTCCGAAACTTTTCGGTGTCCGAAACTTTTTCGGTGATTTTCTCTCAGTCCCTATCTAGTATTCAGCAGATAGATGACCCTTAAGCGTGTGACCCTATAGGTTCGGTGAAGTATAGACATGACGCGGAACCCCTTCCGATCAATGATCAACATCGGAGCCATGGACACCCATATTGACCCCTATACCCACACGAATAAATATTCGAGTGAACCTCCAGTTGCCGTGTGCTATTCCTGTTGCTTCGCGATATGTTACAAATACCCGAGGTGAGACATGTTGGCATTCCCGTGGATCAACAACTTGTCCACTATGCTAGTTACCTCGTTACCGGTTTTGTTCTCTTTTCTCGTTTTCGTGTTCCCGCATCCCAGTGATCAAAGAAAAACTTTGTCTGGCCAGACGATGATGGATACCGTAATACTGAGAGGGCCCGATAATATGTCTCCATCGTCGGAGGAGCAAATCCCAATCTTGAGCTATCAAGTTACTTGACACACTTTTCCATGAACCCGTAAGCCGCCGTAATAGCCACCCATTTACGGATGACGTTTAACAAACCCCAAAGTTCATGAAGCAAGCATGAAGAAACTCGATACTCTCATGGTCTAAGGAATCATGCAAACGTTAACCATCTCTGTGTTATGTACCATTAACTTGTGACGAATGAATCTCATAGCATAACATCAATCCGGGTCAATTCAACACAAATGTTCTCTTAACATTGTGCCCTCAAAGTTGATGGCATAGACATGCCCATGATCAGGAAAACAGAACCATCATGCAACACTTGAGCTAGTCTTAGAGGCCAGACTAGGAATACTTCTTACCGTTTATTATTCCACACATGCATATGAGTCTCCCTCCGAGCCTCGTGGATATTGCAGACTCGAGAATCATTGCAGTTATAGCATGGAATATAAACAGAATTATGAACTTGGAGATAAATAATATCATTTATTATTGCCTCTAGGGCATATCTTCTACAAAAATTGTAGTACCCGAGGCATTTCAACCATCGCCCTCCCTCGTCCACCACCATCTCCACCCACCATTACTAAAAATTTCAGTAGTCGCGGCGTATCCTCAAACACCAACCCGCCCCCCTCCACAGTCCCCCACCCGCCCCCTCCCCCCCTCGAACCCTAGCTCGCGACCGCCACCGGCGCCGGCGCCAACACCTGCCGGTCTGCCCGTTCCTCCTAGCTTAGATAATAAAGTTCAGGTTACCCAGCGATTCCCATACCGTCGCCCCACTCCCCTGAGTTTTTAGATGAGGCCGGTGGTGTCCCTCCCTACCAGATCCACATCCCCTGCTCCAGAATGTCGCAGCCTAAGCTCGACCACATATCCTGGGGAGCCCGACGAGCATTCGACCACGAAGAGGTTTATCATGGCCTCTCCAGCGGACGTTGGCGAGGTGGCCACCGTTCGCCCCGACCTGTCGATCCCGGAGCAACACGTCGCCGCGGAAGCCGGCGAAGACGTTGACTACGTTGCCATGCCGAAGGCTTCATGTGAGCGGGTGATAACCTACAAGTATAGGGGATCAATTGTAGCCTCTTTTGATAAGTAAGAGTGTCGAACCCAACGAGGAGCTAAAGGTAGAACAAATATTCCCTCAAGTTCTACCGACCACCGATACAACTCTACGCACGCTTGACGTTCGATTTACCTAGAACAAGTATGAAACTAGAAGTACTTTGTAGGTGTGATAGGATAGGTTTGCAAGATAATAAAGAACAAGTAAATAAGATCTATGGGCTGTTTAGATAAAGACAGGACTAAGTTAGTTTTAGTGGAGAGCTTTTGTCAACAAGAAAGTTATATGTCCCTAGGCAATCGATAACAAGTACCGGTAATCATTCTTGTAATTTTATATGAGGGAGAGGCATGAGCTAACATAGTTCTCTACTTGGATCATATGCACTAATGATTGGAACTCTGGCAAGCATCTGCAACTACTGAAGATCATTAAGGTCGTGAAACCCAACCATAGCATTAAGTATCAAGTCCTCTTTACTCCCATATGTCATACCCCAGTTACTCGGGTTTAAGTTTCTGTCACTCTCGCAACCCACCGTAAGTGAACCATGAACATATTGCAACACCCTACAGCGAGGGCCCCTCACGTTTGCGCGAGACAGAGGGCACCGTAGGACAGCACCATAGATAAAATATACAATCATACCAACCAAGATCACGATTAACCCATAGGACATAACGGATCTACTCAAACACCATAGGATAACCATAGATCATTGGGAAATAATATATGGAGTTGAGCACCATGTTTAAGTAGAGATTATAGCGGGGAGAAGGGGTGTTACACCGCTGCATAGAGGGGGAGAAAGTTGGTGTTGACGGTAGTAAGATTGTTGATGTAGATCGTCGTCCCGATCCTAGCCCCGGCGGCACTCCGGCGCCACCGGAAGCGAGAGGGAGAGAGCCCCCTCCTTCTTCTTCTTCTTCCTTGGACTCCCTCCTAGATGGGAGGAGGGTTCCCCCTCTGGTCCTTGGTCTCCATGGCCATGGAGGGGCGGGAGCACCTCCGAGATTGGATCTCCCTTTCTGTTCTCTTCTGTTTCGCGTTCCCCAGATCTGGCCGAAAACCGTTTCTTATATTCCCGGAGATCCGTAACTCCGATTGCGCTGAGATTTTAACACTATTTTTTCTGGATATAAGCTTCCTTGCATCTGAAGTAGAGGTCCAACCGACGTACGAGGTGAGCACAACCTACCACGGCACGCCTGGCTCCTCTAGCGCGCCCTGGTGGGTTGTGCCCACCACAAGCCTCCGTTTGCGGTGATTCCAACTCCCAAAACTCACATATATTCCAAAATAATTATCCGTGAAATTTTATTGCATTTGGACTACGTTTGATATGGATACTCTGCGATACGAAAAACATGCAGAAAACATGAACTGGCACTTGGCACTGGATCAATAGGTTAGTCCAATAAATCATATAAAAAGTTGCCAAAAGTATGTAAAACTTGTATAATATTGGCATGAAACAATCAAAAATTATAGATACAATGGAGACGTATCAGCATCCCCAAGCTTAATTCCTGCTCTTCCTCGAGCAGGTAAATGATAAAGAAAGATAATTTTTGATGTGGAATGCTACCTAGCATAAACTTGATCATATATCTAACCATGGCATGAATATTAAGACATAAGTGATTCAAAGCAATAGTCTATAATTTGACTTAAAGACATCAATACTCTGGCATCCCAACAAACAATCATGTACTTCAAAATATCAATGCTAAAGAGAGCTATCCTTACAAAATCATATAGTCTTGTCATGCTCTGTCTTCTTAACACAAAGTATTTATCATGCACAACCCTGATGAGCAATTGGTTCATACTTTTTAACGCGCTTCAGCTTTTTCAACCCTCAAGCAATACATGAGCGCAAGCCATGGATATAGTACTACGGGTGGAATAGAGTATGATGATAGGGGTAAATATAAAGAAGATAAAAAAGTAAGAAAGTCTCACATCGATGCGGCTAACCAACGGGCTATGGAGATGCCCATCAATTGATATCAACGTGAGGAGTAGGGATTGCCATGCAACGAATGCACTAAGAGCTATAAGCGTACGAAAGCTCAATATGAAAACTAAGTGGGTGTGCATCTAATCCTATAATGAAAAATTCCCACTAGTATATGAAAGTGACAACATAGGAGACTCTCCATATGAAAAACATGGTACTACTTTGAAGCACAAGTGTGGTAAAGGATACTAACAATGCCCCTTCTCTCTTTATTTATTTATTTATTCTTTTTTCTTTCTTTTTCTTGTTTCTTTTTCTTTTTTTTCCTTTTTCTTTTTCTCTCAATGTCTAGAGTCTCATCCCGACCTGTGGGGGAATCCTAGTCTCCATCATCCTTTCCTCACTGGGGCACTGCTCTAAAAATAAATAATGATCATCACACTTCTATTTACTTATAACTCAAAAGAAATAAAAATTACAACTCGATATCTATGACAAAATATGACTCTATATGAATGCCTCTGGCAATGTACCAGGATGTGCAATGATCTAGCGTAACATGTATGAAAAATGATGAACGGTGGTTGAGCCACAACTAGTATGTCAGCTATATGATCATGCAAAGCAATATGACAATGAATGCTCAAGTCATCAAACGGAAGCGGTGGAAGTTGCATGGCAATATATCTCGGAATGGCCATGGAAAAGCCATAATAGGTAGGTATGGTGGCTGTTTTGAGGAAGATATAATAAGGCTTATGTGTGATAGAGCGTATCATATCACGGGGTTTGGATGCACCTGCGAAGTTTCCACCACGTCTCGATGTGAGAAAGGGCAATGCACTGTATCGTAGAGGCTAGCAAATTGCGGAAAGGTAAGAGTGCGTATAATCCATGGACTCACATTAGTCATAGAGAACTCATACACTTATTGCAAAAGTTTATTAGCCCTCAAAGAAAAGTACTACTATGCATGCCCCTAGGGGGATAGATTGGTAGGAAAAGACCATCGCTTGTCCCCGACCGCCACTCATAAGGAAGACAATCAATAATAAATCATGCTCCAACATCATAGCATAACGAGAGACTATACGTGCATGCTTCGGGAATCAAAAACCTTAACACCAATATTCTTACTAACCATAACTGTTTACTAGTACCTCCCACATATTCCATATCTATATCGCAAAACTATGGCAAGGAATCAAACATATCATATTCAGTGATCCACAAGTTCTATGTAGGATTTTATGACTAACCATGCAATTGACCAGTTCCTGTTGACTCTCTAAATAGATATAAGTGAAGCATGAGAGTTTAATTCTTTCTACAAAAGACCATGCTCTAACAAATATAAGTGAAGCAAAAGAGCATTCTTCAAACAACGGTTTTCTATGTGAAGAGAAACAGGCAATCCAAACTTCAAATGATATAAGTGAAGCACATGAAGCATTCTTCAAGGCCATACTCAAAAGATATAAGTGAAGTGCAATGAGAATTCTATAAATCAACCATGGACTATCTCATACCAGCATGGTACATGAAATAAAGATGAAAACTAAAAGCAAAAGACGCTCCAAGATTTGCACATATCACATGAACGAAACGAAACCAAAAACATACCGATACTTGTTGAAGAAAGATGGGATGCCTTTCGGGGCATCCCCAAGCTTAGACGCTTGAGTATCCTTGGATATTTACTTGGGGTTCCTTGGGCATCCCCAATCTTGAGCTCTTGCCTCTCCTCCTTCTCCTCATATCGACAACTCCTCGATCTTTGATCACTTCATCCACACAAAACTCAACAGAAAGTTCGGTAAGATCCATTAGTATAATAAAGCAAATCACTACTCTAAGTACTGTTGCAAACCAATTCATATTTTGTTTTTTCATTGTAGCTACTGTAATATAACTTTTCCAGGACTTAATCCACTGATAGAAATCGATAGTTTCATCAAAACAAGCAAACAATGCATCAAAAATAGAATCTGTTTTAAACAGGACAGTTTGTAGTAATCTGAACATTCACCATACCTCTGGTACTCCAAAAATTCAAAAACAATAGGAAAAATAAACATTTTTTATAGAAAGACAGTGCAAAAAGTTTCAGAACCGTTTGACGTTCCAGTAAAAAATGTAAAATCGCGCACTACAGCCAAAGTTTCTGTTTTGCACCGCACAAACCAACAAGCAATTTAAACATCCTAAAGGCAAACCTTGGCACATTATTTTTATAATACAATGGAATTGTACAAGGGGATAATTATTTTTGTTGAAATTTTTCTGTAATTAATATTCACAAAGTTTCCAAGGGCATGAACAAAGTTCAAGGCTAGCTCCCGCTTCCACGGTGCTCGTCTATCTCACTTTCACTTTTCTTTTTCTGAAGTTTTAAGTTCCCCTCTATATTTTTTTGTTTTTAAACTTTATAAAAGCACTCAACAGAAATAAATGACTCTCTAAAACTTCCGGGTTGTCTCCATGGCAGCGCTTTCTTGAAAGCCATTAAGCTAGGCATATGGTGCTCAAGTAATGGATCCACCCGGATCCCAAGGTATATCAAAGCCAATTTGAATCAACACTGATTTAGCATTTAGTAGTGAGCACAAAGCAACATATATCAAGCAATGACGAAGTATAACTCTCTTCCTATGCATCGGCATGTCATACAAGAACAATTCATGCACATCAAGTAAAGGCCAATACATAGCATAAGAAGTTTCTTGCAATTTTTTCGTGTTGGAAACATAGAGAGGTGGAGATGTAGTTCCTATCTCATAATAATTGCAAGTAGGAGCAGCAAGCACATGCATATTATACTCATCAAAATCATCATGTGCAACGGTAAAAGGCAACCCATCAATGTAATCCTTAATAAGTGCAATTTTCTCCGATATAGTGTAGTTTGGAGAATTCATAAAGATAATAGGACTATCATGTGTGGGTGCAATAGCAACAATTTCATTCTTAACATAAGGAACTATAGCAAGTTCATCTCCATAAGCATCATTCATATTGGCATCTTGGCCACAAGCATAGCAAGCATCAAGTTCATCAAAAAGGGATATTTCAAATGAATCAACGGGATCATATCAATTATTATGGCAATCATCCTTCGGTAAGCATGAAGGGAAATTAAATAATGTATGAGTTGAAGAGTTACTCTCATTAGAAGGTGGGCACGGGTATCTAATCCGATCTTCCTCCTTTTGTTCTTCGCTCTCCTCATCATCTTTTTCATCCAATGAGCTCACAATTTCATCAATTTCATCAATTCTTTCTTCCATAGAATCCTGCAAAATATTAGTCTCTTCTTGGACAGCGGAGACTCTCTCAATAAATTCATCAATATCGGAATTGAACTTATAATTATCATAGCAATATTTAAGGATAGCAAAATTTTCAGGTCTATAAACTGAATCATCAAAATCTTCATACTTTTCAAACAAAGATTCAATTTCATATGCACCCTTAAAAGCAACAAATTCTTCTATTCGTCCCACATCATAGTAATCATATATACCATTAGCATAAGAAGCTAAGGTTTCATTATCATTAAATTCACATGAAAAGGGAAGATGTGGAGCGTTCATCCTAGAGCAACAAGTATAATCATATCTCAAGCATAGCTCCCAAGCATACCAATGCAACATATGAATTTGATCCCATAAAAGTTTCCCTTTTTGTGTCAAGCGATAATCCCTGAAGTATTCACGTTTGTCCAACATTACTCCCATTATATAGTTGAATGGGGTTTTCTCAGGATTATCAAAGTAGTGCATAATATCTTTTACATAACGAGCATCAAGGGTTTTAGGAGCTTCCCCATCTCCATGAGTAGCAAGTACAACTAATTTTTTTGGTGTTTCGTGTTCCATATCCATAAGTAAAGATAGAGAACAACTTAGAACAGGAAATAAAACTACTTAGTGATAAAGCAAACAAGCACACACGAGAATATTCACCCCACGCTATTGCTCCCCGGCTACGGCGCCATAAAAAGTCTTGATAACCCACAAGTATAGGGGATCAATTGTAGCCTCTTTCGATAAGTAAGAGTGTCGAACCCAATGAGGAGCTAAAGGTAGAACAAATATTCCCTCAAGTTCTATTGGCCACTGATACAACTCTACGCATGCTTGACGTTCGCTTTACCTAGAACAAGTATGAAACTAGAAGTACTTTGTAGGTGTGATAGGATAGGTTTGCAAGATAATAAAGAACACATAAATAAAATCTAGGGGCTGTTTAGATAAAGACACGACTAAGTTAGTTTTATTGGAGAGCTTTTGTCAACAAGAAAGTTATTTGTCCCTAGGCAATCGATAACAAGTACCGGTAATCATTCTTGTAATTTTATATGAGGGAGAGGCATGAGCTAACATAGTTCTCTACTTGGATCATATGCACTAATGATTGGAACTCTAGAAAGCATCCGCAACTACTAAAGATCATTAAGGTCGTGAAACCCAACCATAGCATTAAGTATCAAGTCCTCTTTACTCCCATACGTCATACCCCAGTTACTCGGGTTTAAGTTTCTGTCACTCTCGCAACCCACCGTAAGTGAACCATGAACATATTGCAACACCCTACAGCGAGGGCCCCTCACGTTTGTGCGAGACAGAGGGCACCGTAGGACAGCACCATAAATAAAATATACAATCATACCAACCAAGATCACGATTAACCCACAGGACAAAACGGATCTACTCAAACATCATAGGATAACCATAGATCATTGGGAAACATCATAGGAAGGAAGAGATACGTACATATCAACAGGTTTGTGTGGTCTTTCGTCCTCTGGCTTGGATCTGGCTGTTGAAGAGCACGGGGAGAGCAGTTTCTTCGCTTTTCATTCGATTACTCCATGAGGAAGCTCGCAATCGGAAGGCATACGACGGAAACACGATTACACGGTGATGGCAGTGTCGTCACAGGCCGTGGCGGATCTATCACAGGGATAATCAGGTGAGCTGGTGGCGGAACAGAGTACTCCCCCTCCAGCCCTAAGCCTCCAAATTGCCATGGCGGCCGAGCTCCAACCTGTCAAGTGTGATTTAGGAGAAAGAAGAAAAACATACAACAAAGAAGATGGCTTGTAGCTAGCCCAACACAATATGAGAGGAGGGGGCTTCACCGAGCGCATGAATCGAGAGAAATCGAGCCAATCGCTATCCCGGGTACTGCCTAACGCACCTTCACACCGACACTGCCATTGGATGCCTCATCCTTCGCTGGATGCTCCCTCGTCCGTGACTCCACAGTCTGCTCCTCCCTCTCTCAACCTCGATGGCTCCATAGCCCGGGCACGGGCATACAAGGACCTGCTCCTTCACACAAAGCTTGTTGTCTAGATGGAAGGAATGTGTGTTGGTGGAGGAGATCATTAGTAAGAGAAGGCAGAATGCTGGCGTGGAAATTAATAGGAAGAGATTTGTTGCTGAGAGAAAGTAATCATTCGTGCTGAGAAACTGAGGAGACGGATCAGGCAGACGATGCGGCTGCAGTGCTACAATGATGTCTTTCCATTTCTCAAGGGAGAGGCATTTTGGTGGGTCATTTAAGGTTGATCCGTCTTCATCGAGGGGAATATGGCAGGGCTTCGGCTGGTTATTTAAGTCAGATAAATACAACATGGCCATACAGACTGGTGATGATTGGAAGAAAAATGCTGATGTGGCAAGTGATGAGGTGGATAGGCTGCATGTCAAGAGAAATAGGGTAGTGAGGATGAACAATTTAGGTATTATAGATGTGTGATGCAAGTGATTATGCTATTGGTGTTGTTCTAGGTCAGAGAGTTGATAAGAAATTGAATGTTATTCATTATGCTAGTAAGACTTTAGACAATGCTCAAAGAAATTATGCTACTACTGAGAAAGAATTTTTAGAAGTTGTATTTGCATGTGAAAAATTCAGACCCTATATTGTTGATTCTAAAGTTACCATTCATATTGATCATCCTGCTATTAAATATATTATGGAAAAGAAAGATGCTAAACCTAGATTAATTAGGTGGGTGTTATTATAACAAGAGTTTTATTTGCATATTATTGGTAGAATGGGAGCTGAGAATCCTGTAGCAGATAACTTGTCTATGATGGAAACTTTTCTTGATGACCCACTGCCTATTGATGATAGTTTTCCCATTGAGCAATTAGCTGTTATAAATGCTTCTCGTAATAATCCTTGGTATGCAGACTATGCTAATTACATTGTTGCTAAATATATACCACCTAATTTCACATACCAACAAAATAAAAAGTCCTTCTTTGATTTAAGACACAACTTTTGGGATGACCCACATCTATATAAAGGAGTAGATGGTGTTATTAGACGTTGTGTGCCTGAGCATGAACAGGAACAAATCCTACGGAAGTGTCATTCCAAGGCATAGAGAGGGCACCATGCTAGAGATAGAATTGCACATAAGGTATTACAATCTGGTTTTTATTTGCCTACTCTCTTCAAGGATGCACGTAAGTTTGTCTTATCTTGTGATGAATGTCAAAGAATTGGTAATATTGATAGACGTCAGGAAATGCCTATGAATTATTCACTTGTTATTGAACCATTCGATGTTTGGGTTTTGATTATATGGGACCTTTTCCTTCCTCTAATGGGTATACTCATATTTTAGTTGCTGTTAATTACATTACTAAGTGGGTAGAAGCTATTCCAACTAGTACTGCTATCCTAACATCTCAATTAAAATGCTTAAAGAAGTTATTTTCCCAAGGTTTGGAGTCCCTAGATATTTAATGATTGATAGTGGTTCACATTTTATTCATGGTGCTTTCCATAAACTTCTTGCTAAATATGATGTCAACCATAGAATTGCGCCACCTTATCATCCTCAATGTAGTGGTCAAGTTGAATTGAGCAATGGAGAAATAAAATTAATTTTGCAAAAGACCGTTAATAGATCCAGAAAGAATTGGTCTAAGAAACTTGATGATGCATTATGGGCTTATAGAACTACTTATAAAAACCCTATGGGAATGTCTCCATATAAAATGGTCTATGGAAAAGCATGTCATTTACCTCTTGAGTTAGAACATAAAGCTTATCGGGCAATAAAAGAACTTAATTTTTATGTCAAACTTGTCGGTGAAAAGAGGTTATTTGATATTAACTCATTAGATGAATGGAGGAACAAGCTTATGAAAATGCTATGTTATTTAAAGAAAAAGTTAAAAGATGGCATGGCAAAAGAATCCAAAAACGGGAATTTAAAGTAGGTGACAGTGTCCTGGACTAAGGGGTGCAAACCGAGTCGGCCCATATTCCTCTGGCTGGACTTGTGGGCCTCACTCCCCACTGGATGGACTCCGGAAGCTGCACACCTGGACGTGATCAAGATTGCATCTACCGAAGATTTGATGTACACTCCAAGACATCTCCTGCCACCTCCATGTGATTCCCCTGGATACCGACCATGTAACTCTCGATGCCCTACCTGGCATGTATATAAGCCAAAGGGTTTAGCCGTAGAGGGGACGGAACAAAAATTACATTCACCTAGCCCTAGGGTTAGAACATAACTTACGATCTCGAGGTAGATCAAGCTTGCACTCGATACATCTCCATCAATATAAATAAGAGCAGGACGTAGGGTTTTACCTCCATCAAGAGGGCCCGGACCTGGGTAAACATCGTGTCCCTTGTTCCTAGTACCACCAATCTGAGATCCACAGCTTGGGACCCCCTACCCCATGGTCTGCCGGTTTTCACACCAACACTGGTGCTTTCATTGAGAGTTTCTTTGTATGATCAACAGAGGGATTGATGGCTCATCTGCAGATTAACTGCAACACCGGCCATGGAAACATATACGTCCCCGGCCAACTTTTCGTGTTCAGCAGCATGATATTTTGCACTAATTTGGTGGGCCATCTGGCCTCCATCGAGAACTATGCCCAGATCAGATCATGACTTTCGGAGGCTTGGAATACATCGTAGATTCACGCGGCGAGCTTGTCCTGTCGGGATGGACACCATGTCGGATTGTGGGCCTATCAGACATTGGGGGCTCGACTCCGAAACCGATCTCCTTCAGGGAAGTCGGATTAGGCTCCCCGGCACCGCCGGAGGAACCAAACACATCAACCACGGGCAATCTCGTCTCGGCGTCAAGCCCTGACACAAGTCCGATCCCATCTCGGGCAACACATCATACTTAGAGCCGAATCTTGTGCCGGATTCGGAGTCAACTTCGAATCCTCGTCACGCTGAAGATGTGCCAGGCTATACATGGGGTGTACTTCGAGTTAGCCCTGCCTATAGCCAGACCATGAACCCCGAGGAACTATCTCAGCTACATGAGATTCTCGACTGCATCTAGAGCCTATCAATCTTGGATGGTCCGACCTTGGTTTGTGACAAGATCAGAATTAAAGCCGATGATCAGGAAATTTATGTCCCACCCACCACCCACCTAGTCGCTACAGTCGATGATTTAACCGACGTGCTAGAGTATGATGAGGCCACTGACATGGATGAAGCTGTGGATGGCCATACAGAAACTGCTTCGTTGCTGGTAAACACCAGCAAGTGGACTGCAACATCTACTTAGGATGTATATATGGTTGATACTTCCATAAACCTGTCCAAACGTCGGCGCAGACGCGGACGGGGCACGAACGGGGACCCTATTGGGAAACGCCACCGCCGACAAAGGAGGCACGGCAGCCGCCGAGGCTGACAATCTAGGAGAGGATCTTCAAGCCTCCCCAGAGCGACATGCTAGCCCCGAGGAATCCCCGAGGACCTGGACCCCGATGACCTCTTTGAAGGGGCTGATAGCAATTATCTGCCTGAATCCGAGGAAGACGAGAGCCTCGATACCAAGGACTATATAGTCCCCTAAGACCCCTTCCAGCAAAAACGCTTCCGGCGGCGCCTGGTCGCCACCGCCCAAAGCATGAAATGGAAGCAGCAACAGCTGCAGGCCAGTGAAGATGCACTGTATAACAAGTGGGTCAAAATACTCTCGGCCGAGCAAGATCTCGAAGGGTGGCACTGTAGTGCGCCTAAATCTTATCCACGCAGGCGTTTGCCGCCGAAGTTTGATGACGAACTGACCAACGATGTGCCTTTAATGCATGGGCGGGCGGATTGACCCGACTGACCCCCTAGAGGGCGCGACATGCCAGTATGGGAAAGTTTCCACACCCAACCAGTGCCACCATGTCACGACAAGGACCCTATTGATTACTTAGATCCTCAAAATGTTCGATGTCAGATAGAGGCAAACTGAGCGCCGCCTCGGTCCATTTACGGATCAAGAAGACGCGCACCCGCAGGACTCGACGGCTAAGAGGCCTGGCTAGATAGGAACGACCAAGCTCAGGATCAAGCCTACGCACGGATTTCTTCTGATGTCCGGCGCGACACTACTCGGACCCGCGGCCCCGCTCACCCGATCTGTTTTACAGACATGGTAATGGAACATCAATTCCTGGATGGGTTAAAACCTATTAACATATAGTCATATGATGGCATGACTGACCTAGTTGTATGGATTGAGGATTTCCTCATACACATACATATGGCCAATGGAGATGACCTCCATGCTATCAAGTATTTGCCGCCCAACTTAAAGTGGCAGGCAAGGCATTGGCTGAATAGCCTGCCCCCTCATTCCATTGGGAGCTGGGAAGCAATCGAGGACGCCTTTAGGGTGTATTTCCAAGGCACTTATGTCCGATCTCCAGATGCCGACGACCTCAGTCACATCATCCAACAACCCGATGAGTCAGCTCGGAAATTTTGGAACAGATTCCTCACCAAAAAGAACCAGACTGTAGATTTCCCTGATGCCGAGACCATTGCGGCATTCAAGCAGAACATCCGAGATGAGTGGCTCGCCCGCCAGCTCGGGCAAGATAAGCCGAGGACCATGGCGGCCCTCACCTCACTCATGACCCGCTTTTGTGTGGGAGAAGACAGCTGGCTGGCCCGTAGTACTCATAATGGTGAGGCCGGCACCTCGGAGACTCGCGATGCCAATGGTGTGGCGCCCCCTATTCAATTGTACACTAATCATACACGCAAATGTGTACGATCAAGATCAGGGACTCACGGGAAGATATCACAACACAACTCTAGACACAAATTAAAATAATGCAAGCTTCATATTACAAGCTAGGGGCCTCGAGGGCTCGAATACACAAGAGTCAGCGGAAGCAAGAATATCTAAGTTCAGACATAAGTTAGACAAGACTGCCTTAAGAAGGCAAGCACAAAAGCAACAACGATCGAAAAGACAAGGCCTCCTACCTGGGACCCTCCTACCTACTCCTAGTCGTAGGTGATCTCCACGTAGTAGTAGGCTCCCTCGGGGTAGTAGTAGTAGTCGATGGGGGTAGCTGGCTCCTGGGATCCACCATCTGATCGCAGCAACCGGGTATAGGGGAAAAAGAGGTAGCAAAGCAACCGTGAGTACTCATCCAAAGTACTCACAAGACTTACATTAGAACTATGCTAAGTATGCATCGGTATCAAAGGAATGGGTTGTATCTGTGGACTGAACTGCAGAATGCCAGAAGAGAAGGGAAAGCCTAGCCTATCAAAGACTAGCATCTTCAAGTATCTTGCAGCATTCTGAAGAGTACAGAATAGCAATTTATAATTAACAAGCATGTTGTAGCATTAACGCCCAGAGATCCTTCCTCGACTCCCTACGAGAAAGCAATCCTGGGGCCAACATATCCATCTCATATTTCAAGTATCTAGCATTATCATGGACATGGCTATTCGAATAGATAACTTCCCTGCAGGGGTGCACCACATTACCCAACACGCTTGATTACTCTGGCCGGACACACTTTCCTAGGTCATGCCCGGCCTCGGAAGATCAACACGTCATAGTCCTACCTAGGCTCCACAGAGTGGTCCCCGCTGGTCTACATCCTAAGCGCTCCGGGGTCTTGGACCCATCTTCATTTGCATTCTGGGTCGTTATGCGACGAGCCGGGACAAGCACCACCTCATCTTGGATGGCCCTAGCCCGACAGGCCCACAATGCTGAATTGGACGTCTGACAGAGGTTTCAGAAAAAAAAACATATGACGCCGAGTGCCCATAACTATTCCCGCATGGCGGTTAGTGCGTATAGGCCACTGGCCAACTCAGATCAAATACCCAAACCCTTATTGTCTTGGGAGCTCGCGGATACGAGTAGAGACTCACGATCATGTGACCTCGTCACCCCGTATCAAGGAAATATAGCAAGGGCCAGGCCCAACCCTCTCACTAGGGTGGTCTACCTGCCCGGACATGCCTCATAATTATCTCGTGGGTACTCTCCAGGTTAACCCGACTATCCATAGACTGTCGGGAACTCGGGTCCACCTCTACTGAGATGGTACCGCCTGTCCCTTCAGTCCAGCGGTAACAGTAACTCTCGCAGGTACCCCGATGGTCAACCCGACTTCACATATCTCGCGGGTACCCCTCGGGGCCGACCCATCTTTAACATTGGCCTGGGGTAAAGCCAAGGTAACCGTGTGTCCAAACATCAAGGGGGAAAACCGAGGAATCACACTCGATGGATTCCTTCTCGATGTAACCGTCAAGGTGAACTTAGGAGGAATCACCCTCGAGGTTCACACTTGAGGTGTTGCACGACAGATTCATATCAGGAGTGGTGAAGGAGGAATCACCCTCCATAGACCACGGCTAACTAGCTACACTATAGAGATCTCATCAGAAGTGTTGTGCAAGGTATCACCCTCATCACTCGATAGTAACTCTGCAGAGTCGAGCAACTAAGGGGGGTGATGTGCTTTGTCGGGCCCTGGACGTCGATCACGTTGATCGAGTCATCGGTCATCAAGTCAGGGCAACTGGGACAAGGTGAGGGGTCACTGATGAATTACTAACTAACCAATAGTAAGCAGTTTAGGATAAGCATGTAAGGTACAAGAGAAGGTTACAAAATTAGGCTATGCATCAGAATAGGAGCAATCAAGTACAGTAGCAAAATCTAATGCAAGCATGAGAGAGAATGGAATGGGCGATATTGGAATGATCAAGGGGGGTTTACTTGCCTAGAAGCTCTGCTAAAAAAGAAGGGTCGTCAGTGACGTAGTCGATCACGGGTCCGGCATCGATCTCGGGGTCTATCGGAGAAGAAGAGGGGGAAGAAACAGTAAATATAAAGCACATAGATGTAACACAGATGCATGACATGATAACACGCGGTGCTAGGCGTGACCTATTGCAGTGCTACATGATATAGGTGAAGGGGGAAACATCTGGGAAAGTTTTCCCGAAGTTTGGCATTTTTGGACAGATGAAGAGGGGGGCGGTTCCATGTTCAACATGCTAGGGGAATGTGACCAATGAACCGATTGCATAAACGGATTCGCTGGGTTTTTCTAAGCAACTTTCATATATAAATTAATTTCATCAGAGTTATGTTTATTTTCTATTGATTTTCTAAGTCTTAAACATTTTCTAGAATTTCCTGAAATTATTTTAATTATTAAATTTGAATTATCCAGAATAGTAAAATGCTAAGTGTGACCAGAGTTGTACCCAGTCAACACACTCAGGGGTTGACTGGTGGGCCCTGTTGACAGGGTCAACAGCCTGCCCAGTCAGCAGGCTCACTGGGAGCCTTATCCAAATTAACAGTGGGTCAGGCCCACATGTCAGTGAGTGTTTGCAACTAACAGAGTTAAATTAATCTAACAGGTTAATTAGAGCCATGGGGCCCGGTGTTAGTGAGGGTTAGCATGGCGGGTTAGTGGCTAATGACGCCACGCCAGCAGTTAATGGTGGCTAACCGCTGGTGCTAAACAGGAGCACCAGAGTTGCCCGTCTTGCCAACTCCGGTGACCACTCGTCGCGTGGTTTGGTCCGGCGTGATCCTAGGATCGAGCCGCGTCGATGGGTGGTGGCCACGAGCATGGAGGCGGCCGGAGCCGAGCGCAACATCAACAATGGCGGCGCCGGCGCTAGGTGGTTGCTCGTGTACGCGATTCTGGTTAGTTAGCGAGCGAGCAGATGGGCCGGCTGGCTTCAAAGGACCTCCTCGAGCACGTGTGCATCACCAGGGAAAGCGACGGTGTCGGATCACGGGTTCCAGCAAAACCCTTAAGGTTCGAACTCTGGGGTGCGCACGAAGTTCTTTCCCTCCTACCGATCTGCGTCCTAACTAGCTAAGATCTCGAGAACGAGCTCGACAAACTCACAATCACGAAAGACACGAGATTTATACTGGTTCGGGCCACCGTTGTGGTGTAATACCCTACTCCAGTGTGGTGGTGGTGGATTGCCTCTTGGGCTGATGATGAACAGTACAAGGGGAAGAACAGCCTCCTAAGGTTGAGGTGTTCTTGTGCTGGGTGTGTGGCTAAGGATCAGGCGAGATGCCCCTGGATCAGATGCCTCTACTGTGGTGGCTAGTTCTACTTATATAGGCCCTGGTCCTCTTCCCAAATATTGAGTGGGAAGGGAGCCAACAACGGCCAATTTGAAAGGGGACAGCTAGTACAGCTTATCTTGACAAAAGCGGTCTTCGCCTGCAAAAGGCTCTGGTGGTGACGCCGCCTTGGGCTCCATGGTGACCTCCGTCTTGCCGTCCTGCTGCTGGTCTTGGTCTCGTTGCACTGATATAGAAACCTTTGCTTGATGCCTCGGTACTCCGCGCCTGTGCTTGCTCCCTTAGCACCAAAGGGGAAACAAGGACACTGCGCAGGCTGGTGCCCGCCTGGTCTCGATCGTCATGGCTCACGTCACGAGAACCTCGCGAGGTTTGCCTTGCCTTGATCACTCCGCCCTCGTGAGCCTGCCTGGCGAGGCCGCTCCCGAGGAGGTCTTGCGTCGTCCGCCTCGCGAGGCTTGGCCCCTCGCGAGGGTCTTGAATTCCTTGTTGGTGAAGATGGGTCGTACAGGCCTGCTAGCACAGACACGCCGTGGGCTGCAGGCAGGCAAGTCTGGGGACCCCCGTTCCCAGAACACCGGCAGTAGCCCCCGGGCCCAAGGCGCGCTCGAGCTTGGCTTCGAGGCGAAGCCAAAGGTCAAGTACGGAGCACCGCGGGCCCCAAAAGCATGCGGCCTCGGTCGACGCGTGGCGGTTGCTTGGACGTGGGCGTCTCCGCTTCCCCGCACTGCCTTGGAGTCCGCCTGGCTATGCGGCCCCCCGCTGCCTACACAGTTATTCTTCCATCGCCCACGCCTCACTTCCCCAATCCTCCTGCTTCCTCGAGACTCCGCCCCTCCTTTCCAATCTGACCGGTGCTTTGCCCGCTTCATCGCCATGGCGCCGAAACAAGCAGACAAGGGGAAGAAGCCTCTGTCTTCGCCAAGTGCGCCTCCAGCCGTCGGGCCTGCAGTCGGCCGATCCTTGGTGCTCAATGACGAGGCCATGGACAAGGTGCGTCTCATGCTCGCCTCCAGTTTCAATGAGTGGGGGAGACGATGGCCTGGCCTGCATCTCGCGCTCGCATTGTCCGGGCAGCCACAGAGGTACCAATCTTCATCGATGCCCTTTGGGCCGGCCTGATTCCCCCTTTCCCCGCCTTCTTTAACGCGGTGCTTGAGCATTACCAGATCCACATGCTGCATTTCGACCCCCAATCTGTGACTCTCCTTGCCGTCTTCGCCTTTGTGTGTGAGGCCATGGTGGGCATCGCTCCTTCCGTGGCTCTTGTCCGTCATTTCTTCTCATTGCATCCTGATGGATCCTCAGCAAAGCTCGGGGGCGTGAGCTTCCAGGCAGTGGCCACGATGGCGGGCGCGGGGATCGACTTCGAGCTTCCTCCATCCACGAGCGAGTTCCGGACACGGTGGGTATTTGTCGACGCTGGGGTGCTCAGCCCTCTGCTCCATTCTCCGTCAGCACCCGCCGTTCCCAACTCCGGTTGGGGTCATGAGAGGCTTGTGAGCCCTTGTCTTGTCCCCGTCTGGCTCAGGCTGAGGAGGCTGAAGGACTGCAGCATGACTGCGCCTATGGTGGTGAAGGATTTCGTCAAACGCCGAGTCGCTCCGCTTCAGCGCCATTCTCACCCGATGGTGACCTTGCTCAGCAGTCAAGACCATATGAGGTTTCAGGAGTCCGGTCTCCCTCTTAAGACGCGGTGAATGGTGCTCGAGGTCCTGACAGGTGTCCCTTCGCCGGACGACATGCCTGGGAAGAGCTGTCTACTGTATCGCTGCACAAACAAGGCTGAATTCGTAGAGAGCATGCCTTCCTTTGGTGAGTGGGGGCTGCGCCCGGTCGGCCTAGTGGGGCCTCGCGAGAACCCCGTTAACGTGGTTCCCTTCTTCATCGCTGGCGCCGAACTCACCCCAGATGTGGATGCAGGGGGGCGAGCGCCGCCGCAGGCTGGCGGCACGAGTGTTGACGTGCAGATGACGCCTGGGGCTCCTGGGGCGTCGTCCCCAGGAACCCGTGATTCTTCCTCTGGGATGTCGGTTGCTGAGACGATGCAGCACGCGGCTCCCGAGGCCAAAGCTCTGGAGGCTTCGGGAGGTCGCGGTGAGGTGGTGCTGTCGGATCTCAGGTTCCGACAAAACCCTTAAGGTTCAAACGCTGGGGTGCGCGCGAAGTTCTTTCCCTCCTACCGATCCACACCCTAGCTAGCTAAGATCTCACGGATGAACTCGACGAACTCGCGACACAGAAAGACACGAGATTTATACTGGTTCGGGCCACCGATGTGGTGTAATACCCTACTCCAGTGTGTGGTGGTGGATTGCCTCTTGGGCTGATGATGAGCAGTACAAGGGGAAGAACAACCTCCTGAGGTTGAGGCGTTCTTGTGCTTGGTGAACTTGTGTGGTGAGAGCGCGACCTCTCCTCTCTACTGTGGCGGCTAGCTCTACTTATATAGGCCCTGGTCCTCTCCCCAAATATTGAGCGGGAAGGGAGCCAACAACGGCGGGAAATTTTGAAAGGGGACAGCTAGTACAAGCTATCCTGACAAAAGCGGTCTTCGCCTGCAAAAGGCTCTGGTGATGACACCGTCTTGAGCCCCATGGTGACCTCCTTCTTGCCGTCCTACTGGTCTTGGTCTCGTTGCACCGATATGGAAACCTTTGCTTGATGCCTCGGTACTCCGCGCCTGCGCCTACTTCTTTAGCACCAAAGAGGAAACAAGGACGTTGCGCGCCCTGGTGTCGATCGTCATGGCTCACATCACGAAAGCCTCGTGAGGTTTGCCCCGCCTTGATATCTCCGCTCCTCGTGAGTCTGCCTGGCTAGGCCGCTCCTGAGAAGGTCTTGCGTTGTCCGCCTCGCGAGGCTTGGCCCCTCGCGAAGGTCTGGATTGCCTTGTTGATGAAGATGGGCCGTACGGCCCGCTAGCTTAGCCACGCCGTGGGCTGCAGGCAGGCAAGTCTGGGGACCCCCATTCCCAGAACGCCGACAGTAGCCCCCGGGCCCAAGGCGCGCTCGGGCTTGGCTTCGAGGCGAAGCCAAGGGTCAAGTACGGAGCGCCGCGGGCCCCAAAAGCCTGCGGCCTCGGTTGACGTGTGGCGGTTGATTGGACGTGGTCATCTTCGCTTCCCCATGCTGCCTCTGCAACTGCTCGACTTGACAAGTCCCTTCGACATGCAAGGAAAACCATCATTACCTGTGATCATGGGAGGCGCCAGTTGGCCTCCCTCCGCTATAAATGGGGAGGGAGGGGCGGAGCCCCCGTCGCACATATCTTCCTGGTTCACTTGCTTCTTTTCCCTTGCTCCACCGCTAGCAGCGCCACTAATGGCGCCACGAAGGAAGTTCTCTGCTGCCGAGAAGGGGAAAGCCCCCCGCGAGGGGCCCGGCTTCCCGGTGCCCAAGCGCGGACGCGGCCGTCCGCGCAAGCACGCCGCGACCCCCGCCCTGGTCCACTGTGGTGGCGGCGCAGCACGCGAAGGGGGTCGCCCCAGCCATGGCAGTCCAGCTGACGAAGTGAGGCGCGCCATGGTGGCGCGGCCTCCCCGTCCGCGCTTTCACTCGGCGGAAGTGTCGTCGGAGTTCGTTGTCTGGTCGGAGAACCCGGCCGGCAACTGGCTCCAGCTTCCGCGCTTCTTCATCGACGAGCTGCTGGCCTCTGGTCCAGGGGGGCTCTGGTTGCAGGCGGATGGTTGCTATAGCAAGGCCTCTTGGGTCGCAGTCGAGACTTCCGCTGCGAGCAACGTAGCCCTGGCCCGCGGCTGGCAGACATTCGCCCGCGCGCGCGGCTTGGGCAGGCGGTGCACCCTCCACTTCAAGTATGATGGTGGGACGACCCTCTATGTGAGGGTGTTTGGGGAAGATGGTCGCCGCGCCGGGTGTTGCCCCGAGGCGAACGACGGTGAGGAGGTGCTCGGCCTTGGCGACGGCCGCGACGAGGATGAGGGCGAGCCCACCCTCGGCGGCGATCGTGTCTCATCCAGCTACGGCGTCTCTTCCTCCGGCGACAGCTCCAGCAGCAGTGGGTTCGACCAGCCACCGCGCCGCCGCACCCGCTTTGAAGGCGGCAGCGGGTCGTCTCGTCGCCGCGCCTCCATGAAGCGTGAGGAGGGATCTGGATAGGCTCAGTATGTCGCTCGGGGCCTGCCTCCGTGGGTCGCTGCAACGCTGCTTTTGCTTTGCTCTTTTTCCTGCATAAAAAATGAAACCAGTATGGGCCCAGAGGGGCATGTATCGAACTGTGGTTCCTTGGTTATTGCGCTATGCGTGTTGTTCCCGTGCAGCGTTGTTATTTTGCGCAAAGATAACTTAACCTGGTGCATTCGAGACGCCTTCTTCCTTACGAGGTGTTTGTTTCCTCGTGTCCATCCTGACCTGTCTGCTCAGGAACTAAGAATATTCATTAGGTGGTGCGCTAGGAGATTTGCTGTTCACCCAAGCCTTGACCTGGTGCTTTGCATCGCGGTACCCGAGGGGGCACGGACTAGGAGATATGCGCCAGTTTTTGGGCTCGAACGAGGGTGGCTCGCGAGAAGGCAGAGAGGAGAAAAATGCTCGCGAGGGCATCTGCCAAGCCCCCTCGCGAGGTATGCGAGAGAGAGAACACGAGCGAACTAGAGCCGAAAAAAGCGGTAACAGGTGAGGGAATCGAATCAGCAAGGAACACCAAAGGTAAATTTCGATTAAGGAGAAGCAAGCCAACTACGGAAAGCAAATGAAAAGCCACGTCCGACACCTAATCTAGTCTTCAAGTATTCTCACCGGCGCGGAGCTAAGTGCTGCCACTAGGCGTGGGAGGGAGCCCCAAGGCCTGAGGCCGGTGCTCCTGAGACTCCGGGCGTGTACAGCCCCACTCATTATTATGTGAGAGTGTCACGGGCGGCGATTCTTCACAGGCACCGGGCCTTCTTCACAGGCTCTGGGCCTTGCTTCATGGGTAGAACTTCCGGAGATGCTGGATGTTCCAGGCGTTCTGGATGGGTATCCCGTCCTGCGTCTCCAAGCACGCGGCGCCAGGCCTGGAGACATGGGCGACCCTGAACGGGCCCTCCCACATGGGTGAAAGCTTGTGCAGCCCTTCCCTGGAGAGAACCCGCCTCAGGACGAGGTCGCCTACCTCGAGCGTCCTGGAGCGGACGTTGCGGCAGTGATATCGCCGCTGCGCTTGCTGGTACCTTGCCGCCCTTAGTGCAGCTTCGCGATGATGTTCCTCCCCCAGCACGAGATCCATCCCCCGTGTGGCGTCCTGCTGCGTTTCGTCGAACGCCAGGACCTGTGCGGAGCGATGCTTGACCTCGTGAGGGAGGACTGCTTCAGCTCCGTAGACAAGGAAGAATGGGGTCTTGCCCGTTGGCTTGGTGGCGGTGGTGCGGATGGACCACAGCACGGACTGAAGCTCGTCGTTCCAGCCCCTGCCGCAGGATTCGAGCTTCTTCTTGAAGGTCCTGGTCTTGAGGCCCCTCAGGACCTCTGCGTTGGCACGTTCCGGCTGACCATTGCTCCTGGGATGCGCCACCGAAGCGTAGCAAATTGCGTTCCAAGGTTAGCACAGTAGGTTTTGAAGAGGTTACTAGTAAACTGCGAGCCGTTATCTGTGATGATGCGGTTAGGGACCCCGAAGCGGCTCACGAGGCCCTTGATGAACTTGACAGCAGAGCCGGCCGGGATGGTGCGGACGGCTTCCACTTCCGCCCACTTGGTGAACTTGTCGATAGCGACGTAGAGGTAGCGGTAGCCCCCTGGCGCTCGAGGAAACGGGCCCAGGATGTCCAGCCCCCAGACCGCGAACGACCACATGAGCGGGATGGTCTGGAGGCCCTGAGCCGGCTGATGAATCTGCTTGGCGTGGAATTGGCAAGCTTCACGGGACTTCACCAATTCGGCTGCATCGTTGAGCGCCGTGGGCCAGTAGAATCCACTGCGGAACACCTTGCCGACGAGAGTCCATGACGACGAGTGGTGCCCACAGTCCCCACCGTGTATGCCCATCAGTAACTCCTTCCCTTGGTGACTGGAGATGCAGCGCAGCGTGGCATCGTTCGGTCGCTTCCTGTACAATTCACCATCTTGAATACGGTATGCCGTGGCCTGCCGGGCCACGCGCTCTGTGTCCTCTTCTTTCTCCGGCAGCGTCCCTTGGATCAGGTACTCCTTGAATTCCTTGGTCCAGCATTCCTCCTGAGGCTCGAGCGCCAAGAGCAGGCGAGCTCCTGTGGTCGGGCCACAGGCTGGGGCTCCCGTGGTAGGGGGCTGTGGGAGCTCCTCCTGAGGCTGAGCCGTGCTTGAAAGTGGTGGTGTCGCTGACGGCTTGAAGAGCCGTTCCTCAAAGATGCCGGGCTCTTGCGGCTGCCGCTTGGAGGCTCTCCTGGCGATGTCGTCAGCTTCCTTGTTGGTGCCCCGGGGCACGTGCTGCAACTCCAGGCCCAAGAACTGCTTCTCCATTTTTCGCACCTCCGCGAGGTACGCCTCCATATGCTCGTCCTTTGGCTCATATACTTTGTTGGAGAAGTTGACGAGGAGCTGCGAGTCGCCTCTAACGGTAAGGCGCTTCACCCCCAGAGCTGTCGCGGCCTTCAGGCCAGCTATGAGGCCTTCATATTCTGCGATGTTGTTGGAGACCTTCTCACCGTGCTGAAAGCAGAGCTGCACGGCATAGTAGAGCTTGTCCTGAGTGGGTGAGATGAGCACTGCTCCAGCCCCCGTGCCCTGGTGCGCGAAGGCGCCGTCGAAGTACATGACCCAACCGTCCGGTGCCTCACTTCCTGGCGAGGTGGATCGGTCTTCGCCTTCTTCAAGTGTCGGGGCATCCATCCATTCTGCCACAAAATCAGCGAGCGCGGCCCCTTTGATGGCCCTGGTAGTGCTAAACTCCAGTTGGAATGCTTGCAGCTCGATGTTCCACTCGGCGACCCTTCCAGCTGAGTTGGGGCTCCTCAGCACCCTCTCCAATGGGTAGGCTGAGACGACCTTGATGGGGTGGCCCTGGAAGTAGTGCCGCAGCTTGCGTGAGGCTACTAAGAGCGCGAGCAGGAGCTTCTGGGCATATGGTATCATGCCCTCGTGTCCAGCAACACGGTGCTGACGAAGTACATCGGGTGTTCGACGAGGGCTGGCACACTGTTGAGGCTCGGGTCTTGCGGAGGTTGGGGCGCCTCCTGAGATGGAGGAGCTCCTGAGACCTGACTGCCTTCGGGAGTTTCGGCAACGTTATCCTGCCTAGCTTGGTCTTCTGCTGCTGAGGCTTTAGCGGCGCCTTCCTGACCCTGCACTGCTTCAGTTATGGCTTGGCGCGGCATGCCCTTGGCTTGGCGCTCCTCCCGAACCGCCACCAGTGCTGCGCTGGCGGAGTACGGGGTGGCGGCAAGGTAGAGCACTAGGGGCTCGAGAGGTCGTGGTGCCACCATCACCGGAGGGCTGGTCAGGTATTTCTTGAGGTCTTGGAAGGCTCGGTCGGCCTCCGGGGTCCACTCGAACGGGCCCTTCTTCTTCATGAGCTTGAAGAAGGGTAAGGCGCGTTCGCCCACCTTGGAGTTGAAACGCCCCAACGCAGTCACCCGTCCCGCCAGCTTCTGCATTTCTTTGAGGGTCTGTGGCGGGCTCATGTCTTCGATGGCCTTGATCTTCTTCGGGTTCGCCTCGATCCCTCTATGGGACACGAGGAATCCCAGCAGCTTGCCGGAAGGGACACCGAACACACACTTCTCTGGGTTAAGCCGCAAGTTCACCTGGCGCAGGCTCTCGAAGGTCTCCTCCAAGTCTTGAATCAGGGTTCTCGCCTCCCGAGACTTTACCACTATGTCGTCGACGTAAGCCTCGGTATTTCTTCCGAGCTGTCGCCCTAAGGCGATGTGCATCAGCCGCTGAAAGGTCGCACCCGCGTTACGCAGCCCGAAGGGCATGCAGGTGTAGCAGTACACCCCGCACGGGGTCAGGAAGGCTGTCTTCTCCACATCTTCCACCGCCATCTTTATCTGGTGATATCCTGAGAACACATCCAGGAAGCACAACAGGTCGCACTCGGCGGTGGAGTCCACGATCTGATCAATGCGTGGGAGCGGGAACGTATCTTGGGGGCAAGCTCTGTTAAGGTTGGTGAAGTCGACGCACATCCGTTCCTTCCCGCCCTTCTTTGGTACTACGACGGGGTTCGACACCCATGTGGGGTACCGAACCTCGCGAATGGCACCCGCCGCCTCCAGCTTGCGGGTCTCCTGGACAATGAAGGATTGCTTCTCCATGGATTGCCGCCTCGCTCATTGCTTGACAGGGTGCATGTTGGGCCATACCTTTAGGTGATGCTGAATCACCTCTCTCAGAACCCCCACCAGCTGATCGGGCTCCCATGCGAATATATCCTTGTTTGCGCGCAAGAACTTCACCAACGCCTCTTCTTGGATGGAATCAAGGCCGGCGCCTATGGTGAAGGTGGCCCCTGAGGACCCGTCCTCATCGACCGGCACCTGCTTGGTTTCTGCCTTGTCTTGAGTGAACAGGTGCTTCTTCTTGGTAGGCGCGGCCTCTTCGGCCTCGGGGGTACCAGCGTCGGCGGGCTGCGCCGCCGCCGCGGTCTTGAAGGCAAGCTTAAGCGCCGTCATAGCCTCCTTGGTGTCCCCCTTGATGGTGGGGACGCCTTTGCTCCCAGGTATCTTCATGAGGTTGTAGGTCGGGTGAGTCGTCGCCATGAATTGGGCGAGAGCTGGGTACCCGAGGATGGCGTTGTACAAGAGACCGATGCGGGCGACGCCGAAGTCGACTAGCTCGGTGCGGTAGTTGTCGCGTGTGCCGAAGGTGACTGGGAGACGGATCTGCCCCAGAGAGCGACCGGTGCCGCCACCAACTCCTGAGAAGGGCTTGATGTGACTGAGCCGCTCGAGCGGCACGTGAAGAAGGCTGAAGGCCTCTACGGAGAGCAAGTTGAGGCCGGCACCGCTGTCGATGAGGGTCTTGGTGACAGCCACGTTGTAGATGGTTGGCGTGCAGAGCATTGGGAGCATGCCCGAGCCGGCGGTGGAGTCGGGGTGGTCCTCTGGGCCGAAAGTGAGGTCGGCCTCCGGCGCAGCCCAACCCGGCGGAGCCCCCGAGCGCTTGGAAGCGGCCCCGATCTGACGGAGGAACGGCTTGACGTGGCGATTTGAAGGAGGTGCTTGAGAGCCGCCCAGCAGGGCTGCGACTATGTGGTGCGACGGCGCCGCGTAGCGAGCAGTGAAGAGGCCGCGGAGTTCCCCCAGGACGCCACCGTGGATCCGGGGAGGTTGAGCAGCCAGGTGCGCGGCTCGCCGGCTAGGGGCATGAGAAACCGGTTGGCCATGATCTTGTCGTCGCCCCCAGCCTCGAGGACGGCTTCCTCATACGCCAGCAGGAAAGCCGTTGGGTCCGCCGCGCCGTCGTAGCACGGCGGCATCTCCGGCCTGAGCTTGGTCGGCCACCGCACCCGCCGCAGGGCGGGGGCCAGGGCTCGGAACCCCGTGGCCCCGTCGACGATGCTGGCCGCGGGAACGGATGGCGGGGCGCCTGCCATGGGAGCGAAGTGCGGTGGCGCGGGGCGTAGGCCGATGGAGAGGAGCTCTGGTGCACCCCTACCTGGCACGCCAAATGTCGGATCTCGGGTTCCGTCAAAACCCTTAAGGTTCGAACTCTGGGGTGCGCGCGAAGTTCTTTCCCTCCTACCGATCCACGCCCTAGCTAGCTAAGATCTCACGGACGAACTCGACGAACTCGCGACACAGAAAGACACGAGATTTATACTGGTTCGGGCCACCGATGTGGTGTAATACCCTACTCCAGTGTGTGGTGGTGGATTGCCTCTTGGGCTGATGATGAGCAGTACAAGGGGAAGAACAAACTCCTGAGGTTGAGGCGTTCTTGTGCTTGGTGAACTTGTGTGGTGAGAGCGCGACCTCCCCTCTCTACTGTGGTGGCTAGCTCTACTTATATAGGCCCTGGTCCTCTCCCCAAATATTGAGCGGGAAGGGAGCCAACAACGGCGGGCAAATTTGAAAGGGGACAGCTAGTACAAGCTATCCTGATAAAAGCGGTCTTCGCCTGCAAAAGGCTCTGGTGATGACGCCGTCTTGGGCTCCATGGTGACCTCCGTCTTGCCGTCCTGCTGGTCTTGGTCTCGTTGCACCGATATGGAAACCTTTGCTTGATGCCTCGGTACTCCGCGCTTGCGTCTGCGCCTGCTTCTTTAGCACCAAAGAGGAAACAAGGACGCTGCGCGCCCTGGCACCTGCCTGGCGCCTGCCTGGTGTCGATCGTCATGGCTCACGTCATGAGAGCCTCATGAGGTTTGCCCCGCCTTGATATCTCCGCTCCTCGTGAGGCTACCTGGCTAGGCCGCTCCTGAGAAGGCCTTGCGTCATCCGCCTCGCGAGGCTTGGCCCCTCGCGAAGGTCTGGATTGCCTTGTTGATGAAGATGAGTCGTACGGCCCGCTAGCTTAGCCACGCCATGGGCCGCAGGCAGGCAAGTCTAGGGACCCCCGTTTCCAGAACGCCGACAGGCGCCCGACTGCTCTCCGCAGCCCAGCACCCCTAAAGTTGCCCCCTCGAGCACTTCTCCGGCTGCACCCCGCGCCGGCCGCCATGTCCAGCGCTTCGGTCAGCTTTGCATGGACTTCGAGGAGCTCCGCAAGAGGAAAGGATCTCTGAGCAGCAGCGGCATCTTCGGGCCATTGAAGCGACGAAAGTACATCGCCGTCGATGAGTAAGTACTGCACCTTGTGATTTCTTGACTGCTGCTTCCCTCCCTAACGTTGGCTCTTCAGGACCCCTTCCGTCAGGGCCACTGTGTCCCCCGAGAAGCAACCTCCGTCTTCCTCGACTCCCCTGTCGGCCTTGAGCGTCTCGAGCCGGCAGGTCACGCCTGAAGCAGGGCCGGCCGGGGAGCAGCGCTCGCCTTCATGGCACTTCGAATCTGCGGCCCCGTCGTCCTTCCTCCATGGCCTGGCTTGGAGCTTGGCGGGCGTGCCCCGGACCCCTCCTCTGGTCATGGACAGTAGCTGGTTGGCTTTGGTCTTCAGTTCCTCTTCAGGCAGTGGGCCTCGACTGGCCAGGGCCCCTCGTGAGGCCGGGCTGGCGCCTGGGGCAGCACCAGCCGCCAGCCCCCTACCAAGATGGGGCGCGCCGCTTCACGTCCCGCCTGCAGCCCCCGTGGCGGAGGACGAGGTGGCCTGTGCGTTGGAGTTCGAGCAAGGATGGAGCGTCGTCCGTCATGAGCTCTTCCAGGAGGCGATGGGCGCGATGAACCGACTTGGTGAAGAACTTACGGACGTCGATGCGCGCCTCAAGGCTGATGGTCTTCGGCTGGTGGAGGAACGGCGTAAGCTGAAGGTGGCCATCAATCTTGGCCGCTACCAGCGTGATCTTGATAACACGAAGGCCGAGGCGTCTCTCAAGGTTTCCTGTGAAGCTTGCTCCCGAGCTCTGGAGGAGGCTAGTGAGGCTGACCGTCGTCGCGAGGCTGCAAAGAAGCGCGCGTGGGAGCTCCAGGCCTGGAGTGCGTCCCTGGAGCAGCAGGTGGAGGCGCGCAAAGCCGCCCTTGCGTCGCTGAGGGGGACGCCCACCGAGGAAGAAGAGATCCGGAGGCGCAAGGAGGCGCTGGCTCTGGAGGCCATGGAGCGTAGCCTCGAGCTTGAGCAGCTGGAGATGAGGGAGCGTCAAGTTGCCCAAGCGGAAGATGATGTTGGCGCATGCGAGGCCAAGGCTCAGGAGGAGGTTGATCGCCGGGTGGCCGAGGCTCGCGCGGATCTTGAGGGTAGGTATGACTTGATGTTGAAGCTTTCGGGGACGGAGGATGCGGGTAGGGCCGTCGCCCTCAGGCCCAAGCTGGCTGAACTGGAGAGGCGCGAGGAGGCTACGGCAGCCGCCCTGGTCACAGCGCAGGCGGAATTGGCCTCTGCCCGTGCTGAGCTGCTCTCTCTTCAGAAGCGGGTTGATGACGCCGAGTCCGTTGCGCGACAGAGTCGGGAGGAAGTGTTTCAGCGGCGGATGCTGGAGCGTGAGCACGCCCCCATGCTCCAGGACCTCAGGGCCAGGGCCAACGCGGCATTGGGCCATGTCCGCGACGAGAATGCCCCACACCCACACTCGAATGACTATGCCAGTCGCCTGCGCTTCTTTGCTGACGTGGTGACGTGCCTGGAAGCTCGGTCCAATAGAGCTCGCCAGCTTGTGGAAGAGAGAAGCCGGGGCCTGCTCGGGTGCGCGTTCTCCCGTGTCTTCAGCCATCTTCGGAACACCTTCCCCGACTTCGACTTCGACGCCGCCATTGCCCCCGTACCGCAGGCCATCCGTGGCGACCTGGCGCGGTGGGTGGAGGACAACGTGGATGCGCTGGTCAGAGCCTTCGCTTCTGAAGACGATACGGTGGTCGTTGCGGATGAAGGCGACGTGGTTGACGATGGTGATGCCGGCGGTGGTGAAGGTGGAGGCGGCGCCGACGAGGGTGATAGCGACGCCAGTGGTGCGTCTGAAGACGGCGTGGAGGACGCGGCGAGCGACATATCTAGCTGATCCCTTGTTCTTTTACTGTTTTACCCTGTATGCAAAAACTTGGGCGTGGCCCCTAAAGATTGTGAGAGCATTTTGAGAGGGGGGCCCTTATGTAAACAAATCGCAATCTTTACTCTTCTTTGCCAAGCCGAGTGTGCGCCTTCGTGGATCCATGAGTTTGGCGGCAAGTTTTGCTGCTGCGGCTTACCTTAGCTGGGGCGGGCCCTGAATCAGATTGTAAGGTCGAGAGTTGCCACGGAGCTCCTGAAGGGTCTGCTGATCCGCCCGAGAGGGCCTCACGAGGACCTAGCGCCGACCGGCACGCGTGGTGCGTGTGCCGCGCCCAGCCCCACTCGCGAGGGGCCCGCGAGGGGGAGGCAGCGAGCGCGAGCTTCAGAACAAGGCAAGAACCAGATGGCAAGAAATCGCTTGAACAAGAAAAGGCACCCCCCGCGCGCATCGATAAAAATTCAACTTCAACTTAAATCCAAATCCAGAAGACAAGGTTACAGAAAAGAGATCCAAAGCAAATGGCCGCGTCCGGCGCCTAGTCTAGTCTTCTGGTCTTCTCACCAGCGCGGAGCTAAGTGCTGCCACTAGGCATGGGAGGGAGCCCCCGAGGCCCGAGGGCGGCTCTCCGGAGACTTCGGGGTGTGTACAGCCCCACTCATTATTACGTGAGAGTGTCACGGGCGGCGATCTTCACAGGCACTGGGCCTTCTTCACAGGTACCGGCCTTGCTTCATATCGCCAGGCGAGGGCCCCGCCTTGCGCCACCCTCGACCACCTTTGAGCCGACCGGCAACCTGGAAGACACAAAGGGGGGAAAGGGACGCCAGCGGTGCCCTCGGCGCCCTCGGCGACCACGGGTCCTCTGCCGGGGGAAGGCTCGTCGGCGCCTTCCCAGCAGAGGGCCTACCTCCGGGTGATTCCTGGCTTCGCGCGACGTGGGGAGGGGCCTTGCTCCTGGCTCCCTCCATGCAGCCCCCAGCGTGCTTCCCCTGGCGGAAGGGGGGCTGCTGCGCCGGGGTCGTCCGCCGATGTTGTGACCTGATTCACTTGCAGCCCATGGTTAGCATAAGCCTGCTCCTGAGAGATTAACGGTACCCTGTAGTTGTTGTTGCGGCCACGGTCGTTGTGGTTCCCCGTCGACTCCTGGGAGGCCTCAACTCCTAGCGCCTCTTCTTCCCAACCTTCTCCAAGGAACGAGCCAGGGTCGTCTTCCGGCGTGTACTCTTGGTCCATCATGCGGGGCACGTAGGCTTCCGGGGCTGTTACCCCAAACACCTCACCGTAGTGCCCCACACTCCATGTTGCCCGTCCCAGCGCAGCGTCCTGAGGATGATAGCGCGACGTCTCACTGGGACCATGGGAGGCAACGCTCGTGCCCATGCTCATCGGAGGCGGCGTGGGGGCAACAGGGCCCCAGGCACCGCCGGCCTTCCCGGTGTCGACGAAGCCCCCGGGCACACCCGAGGGCGCGTGGTTGCGGCGAGGCCCGCCATGAGATCCAGTAGCGGCCCGAGAAGGAAGCAGATAGCAGAAGGGCGGCGCTCCTGATGCCGCCACGTCCAGTAGCTCAGCGACTCGTTCCAGCAGTGCATCCCGGCCGCTCTCCATCAGCCGGCACCGCAACAACTCCCGCGCCATCGTGAGTGCTGCCCGCACGTTCGCCTATTCCCGCCGGGTGTGTGGCGTCGTTGCTGCGGTGTGGCTTGCGGCCCTTGCAGCGGCTCGCGCTTGTCGTGGAGTGAGGGTGGACGGTGCCTGGCCACGCCGCCCGCGTCCATCAGCGTTAGGTGGCGCTCGTGCCGCTTGGAGCGCGGGGTTGAGGTCTTCATGGGCAGGTGGCACCGCCCGCGTGGACCAGGCTGCCCAGCAGTGGGAGTCGGCCCTCGGGTCGCCGGACATCGGGACCGCAGAGCGTCGGCGGGTCGATTGGCGGGGAAGAGGCTCCGGCGCACCCCTACCTGGCGCGCCAAATGTCAGATCACGGGTTCCAGCAAAACCCTTAAGGTTCGAACTCTGGGGTGCACGCGAAGTTCTTTCCATCCTACCGATCCGCGTCCTACCTAGCTAAGATCTCGAGAACGAGCTCGACGAACTCACAATCACGAAAGACACAAGATTTATACTGGTTCGGGCCACCGTTGTGGTGTAATACCCTACTCCAGTGTGGTGGTGGTGGATTGCCTCTTGGGCTGATGATGAACAGTACAAGGGGAAGAACAGCCTCCTGAGGTTGAGGTGTTCTTGTGTTGGGTGTGTGGCTAAGGATCAGGCGAGATGCCCTGGATCAGATGCCTCTACTGTGGTGGCTAGTTCTACTTATATAGGCCCTGGTCCTCTTCCCAAATATTGAGCGAGAAGGGAGCCAACAACGGCCAATTTGAAAGGGGACAGCTAGTACAGCTTATCTTGACAAAAGCGGTCTTCGCCTGCAAAAGGCTCTGGTGGTGACGCCGCCTTGGGCTCCATGCTGACCTCCGTCTTGCTGTCCTGCTGGTCTTGGTCTCGTTGCACTGATATGGAAACCTTTGCCTGATGCCTCGGTACTCCGCGCCTGTGCTTGCTCCTTTAGCACCAAAGGGGAAACAATGACACTGCGCGGGCTGGCGCCCGCCTGGAGCCTGATACGTCTCCAACGTATCTATAATTTTTTATTGTTCCATGCTATATTATATTCTGTTTTGGACATTGTTGGGCTTTATTATACACTTTTATATTATTTTTGGGACTAACCTATTAACCGGAGTCCCAGCCCAGAATTGCTGTTTTTTGCATATTTCAGAGTTTCGCAGAAAAAGAATATCAAACGGAGTCCAAACGGAATGAAACCTTCGGGAACGTGATTTTCGGAACGAACGTGATCCAGAGGACTTGGACCCTACGTCAAGACATCAATCAGGAGGGCACGAGGCAGGGGGCGCGCCTACCCCCCCTCCCCCGCCAGGTGCGCCCTCCACCTTCGTGGGGCCCCTGTTGCTCCACCGACGTACTCCTTCCTCCTATATATACCTACGTACCCCCAAACTACCACATACGGAGCCAAAAACCTAATTCCACCGCCGCAACCTTCTGTACCCATGAGATCCCATCTTGGGGCCTGTTCCGGAGCTCCGCCGGAGGGGACATCGATCATGGAGGGCTTCTACATCAACACCATAGCCTCTCCGATGATGTGTGAGTAGTTTACCTCAGACCTTCGGGTCCATAGTTATTAGCTAGATGGCTTCTTCTCTCTTTTTGGATCTCAATACAATGTTCTCCCCCTCTCTCGTGGAGATCTATTCGATGTAATCTTCTTTTGCGATGTGTTTGTTGAGACCGATGAATTGTGGGTTTATGATCAAGTTCATCTATGAACAATATTTGAATCTTCTCTGAATTCTTTTATGTATGATTGGTTATCTTTGCAAGTCTCTTCGAATTATCAGTTTGGTTTGGCCTACTAGATTGATCTTTCTTGCAATGGGAGAAGTGCTTAGCTTTGGGTTCAATCTTGCGGTGTCCTTTCCCAGTGACAGTAGGGGCAGCAAGGCACGTATTGTATTGTTGCCATCGAGGATAACAAGATGGGGTTTATATCACATTGCATGAGTTTATCCCTCTACATCATGTCATCTTGCTTAAAGCGTTACTCTGTTCTTATGAACTTAATACTCTAGATGCATGCTGGATAGCGGTCGATGTGTGGAGTAATAGTAGTAGATGCAGGCAGGAGTCGGTCTACTTGTCTCGGACGTGATGCCTACATACATGATCATACCTAGATATTCTCATAACTATGCTCAATTCTGTCAATTGCTCAACAGTAATTTGTTCACCCACCGTAATACTTATGCTCTTGAGAGAAGCCACTAGTGAAACCTATGGCCCCCGGGTCTATTTTCCATCATATTAATCTTCCATCAACAAGCTATTTCCGTTGCCCTTTTATTTTGCTTCTATTTTACTTTGCATCTTTATCATAAAAATACCAAAAATATTATCTTATCATATCTATCAGATCTGATTCTCGTAAGTGACCGTGTAGGGATTGACAACCCCTTATCGCGTTGGTTGCGAGGATTTATTTGTTTGTGTAGGTGCGAGGGACTCGTGCGTGGCCTCCTACTGGATTGATACCTTGGTTCTCAAAAACTGAGGGAAATACTTACGCTACTTTGCTGCATCACCCTTTCCTCTTCAAGGGAAAACCAACGCAGTGCTCAAGAGGTAGCAAGAAGGATTTCTGGCGCCGTTGCCGGGGAGGCTTACGCAAGGTCAAGTCAAGATTTGGAGTCCCGACAACGAGCCATTTCTGGCGTCGTTGCCGGGGAGTCTACGCAAAAGTCAACATACCAAGTACCCATCACAAACCCTTATCTCCCACATTACATTATTTGTCATTTGCCTCTTGTTTTCCTCTCCCCCACTTCACCCTTGCCGTTTTATTCGCCCTCTCTTTTCATTTCATTTTTTTCCGCTCGCTTCTTGTTTGCTCGTGTGTTGGTTGCTTGGTTGTCTCGATGTCTCAAGATAATACTAAATTGTGTGACTTCACCAATACCAACAACAATGATTTTCTTAGCACTCCTATTGCTCCTCTTACCGATACTGAATCTTGTGAAATCAATGCTGCTTTGTTGAATCTTTTCATGAAAGATCAATTCGCCGGCCTTCCTAGTGATGATGCCGCTACCCATCTAAATCGCTTTGTTGATTTGTGTGATATGCAAAAGAAGAAAGATGTGGACAATGATATTGTTAAATTGAAGCTATTTCTTTTTCGCTTAGAGATCGTGCTAAAGCTTGGTTTTCATCTTTGCCTAAAAATAGTATTGATTCTTGGAATAAGTGCAAAGATGCTTTTATCTCTAAATATTTTCCTCCCGCTAAGATCATCTCTCTTAGAAACGATATTATGAATTTTAAGCAACTTGATAATGAACATGTTGCACAAGCTTGGGAGAGGATGAAATTAATGATATGTAATTGCCCCACGCATGGTTTGAATTTGTGGATGATTATACAAAATTTTTATGCCGGATTGAATTTTGCTTCTAGAAATCTTTTAGATTCGGCCGCGGGAGGCACTTTTATGGAAATCACTTTAGGAGAAGCTACTAAATTCCTAGATAATATTATGGTTAATTATTCTCAATGGCACACTGAAAGATCTACTAATAAAAAAGTGCATGCGATAGAAGAAATTAATGTTTTGAGTGGAAAGATGGATGAACTTATGAAATTATTTGCTACTAAGAGTGTTTCTTCTGATCCTAATGATATGCCTTTGTCTACTTTGATTGAGAATAATAATGAACCTATGGATGTGAATTTTGTTGGTAGGAATAATTTTGGTAACAACGCGTATAGAGGAAACTTTAATCCTAGGCCTTATCCTAGTAATTCCTCTAATAATTATGGTAATTCCTACAACAATTCTTATGGAAACTTTAATAAGATGCCTTCTGAATTTGAGACTAGTGTTAAGGAATTTATGAATTCGCAAAAGAATTTCAATGCTTTGCTTGAAGAAAAATTGCTTAAAGTTGATGAATTGGCTAGGAACATTGATAGAATTTCTCTTGATGTTGATTCTTTAAAACTTAGATCTATTCCTCCTAAGCATGATATCAATGAGTCTCTCAAAGCCATGAGAATTTCCATTGATGAGTGCAAAGAAAGAACCGCTAGGATGCGTGCTAAGAAAGATTGCTTTGTGAAAGTGTGTTCTTCAAATTTCTATGAAAATAAAGATGAAGATCTAAAAGTTGTTGATGTGTCCCCTATTAAATCTTTGTTTTGCAATATGAATCTTGATAATGATGGGACTGAATATGATCCACCTTTACCTAGAAGGCGTTCCAAAAATTCGGAGTTTTTAGATCTTGATGCTAAAATTGATAAAAGTGGGATTGAAGAGATCAAAACATTAGATATTAATGAACCCACTATTTTGGATTTCAAGGAATTTAATTATGATAATTGCTCTTTGATAGATTGTATTTCCTTGTTGCAATCCGTGCTAAATTCTCCTCATGCTTATAGTCAAAATAAAGCCTTTACAAACATATCGTTGATGCTTTGATGCAATCTTATGAAGAAAAACTTGAGTTGGAAGTTTCTATCCCTAGAAAACTTTATGATGAGTGGGAACCTACTATTAAAATTAAAATTAAAGATCATGAATGCTATGCTTTGTGTGATTTGGGTGCTAGTGTTTCCACGATTCCAAAAACTTTATGTGATTTATTAGGTTTCCGTGAATTTGATGATTGCTCTTTAAACTTGCACCTTGCGGATTCCACTATTAAGAAACCTATGGGAAGAATTAATGATGTTCTTATTGTTGCAAATAGGAACTATGTGCCCGTAGACTTTATTGTTCTTGACATAGATTGCAATCCTTCATGTCCTATTATTCTTGGTAGACCTTTCCTTAGAACGATTGGTGCAATTATTGATATGAAGGAAGGGAATATTAGATTCCAATTTCCATTAAATAAAGGCATGGAACACTTCCCTAGAAAGAAAATAAAATTACCTTATGAATCTATTATGAGAGCCACTTATGGATTGCCTACCAAAGATGGCAATATCTAGATCTATCATTGCTTTTATGCCTAGCTAGGGGCGTTAAACGATAGCGCTTGTTGGGAGGCAAGCCATTTTTTTTTTGCTTTTTGCTTATGTTTAGGTATAAATATTTGATCTAGCCTCTGGTTAGATGTGTTTTTATGTTTTAATTAGTGTATGTGCCAAGTTAAACCTATAGGATCTTCTTGGATAATAGTTATTTGATCTTGCTGTAAATTCCAGAAACTTTCTGTTCATGAAAATAATTGTTAAAAATCACCAGAACGTGATAAAATATTGATTCCAATTGCTTCTGGTCAATAAACAAATTGTCTAGTTCGTCCTATTTTGGCTGAATTTTTTGAGTTCCATAAGTTTGCGTTAGTTACAGATTACTACAGACTGTTCTGTTTTTGACAGATTCTGTTTTTCGTGTGTTGTTTGCTTATTTTGATGAATCTATGGCTAGTAAAATAGTTTATAAACCATAGAGAAGTTGGAATACAGTAGGTTTAACACCAATATAAATAAATAATGGGTTCATTACAGTACCTTGAAGTGGTCTTTTGTTTTCTTTCGCTAACGGAGCTTACGAGATTTTCTGCTGAGTTTTGTGTTGTGAAGTTTTCAAGTTTTGGGTGAAAGATTTGATGGATTATGGAACAAGGAGTGGCAAGAGCCTAAGCTTGGGGATGCCCATGGAACCCCAAGATAATCTAAGGACACCTAAAAGCCAAAGCTTTGGGATTCCCCGGAAGGCATCCCCTCTTTCGTCTACTTTCACCGGTCACTTTACTTGGAGCTATATTTTTATTCACCACATGATATGTGTTTTGCTTGGAGCGTCTTGTATTATTGAGTCTTTATTTGTTAGTTTACCACAATCATCCTTGCTGTACACACATTTTGAGAGAGTCACACTTGATTCGGAATTTATTAGAATACTTTGTGTGCTTCACTTATATTTTTTGAGCTATATAGTTTTGCTCTAGTGCTTCACTTATATCTTTTAGAGCACGGTGGTGGATTTGTTTTATAGAAACTATTGATCTCTCATGATTCACTTATATTATTTTGAGAGTCTTAAAATAGCATGGCAATTTGCTTTAATTAATATCATGAGAAATTTGATGCTTGATAATTGTTTTGAGATATAAAGGTAGTAATATCATAGTTGTGCTAGTTGAGTAATTGTGGAATTGAAAAATACATGTGTTGGAGTTTGTGATTCCCGTAGCATGCACGTATGGTGAACCGTTATGTAACGAAGTCGGAGCATGAAGTATTTGTTGATTGTCTTCCTTTGTGTGGCGGTCGGGATCGCGCGATGGTTAACTCCTACCAACCCTTCCCCTAGGAGCATGCGTAGTAGTACTTTGCTTCGAGGGCTAATAAATTTTTGCAATAAGTATATGAGTTCTTTATGACTAATGTGAGTCCATGGATTATACGCACACTTACCTTTCCGCAATTTTCTAGCCTCTTCGGTACCGCGCATTGCCCTTTCTCACCTTGAGAGTTGGTGCAAACAGCGCTGGTGCATCCAAACCCCGTGATATGATATGCTCTATCACACATAAACCTCCTTATATCTTCCTCAAAACAGCCACCATACCTACCTATCATGACATTTCCATATCCATTCCGAGATACATTGCCATGCAACTTTCCACCGTTTCATTTATCATGACATACTCCATTATTGTCATATTGCTTTGCATGATCATGTAGTTGACATTGTATTTGTGGCAAAGCCACCGTTCATAATTCTTTCATACATGTCGCTCTTGATTCATTGCATATCTTGGTACACCGCCGGAGGCATTCATATAGTCATATTTTGTACTAAGTATTGAGTTGTAATTCATGAGTTGTAAGTAAATAAAAGTGTGATGATCATCATTATTAGAGCATTGTCCCAAGTGAGGAAAGGATGATGGAGACTATGATTCCCCCACAAGTCGGGATGAGACTCCGGACTAAAAAAAAGAGGCCATAAAAAGAGAAAAGGCCCAAATAAAAAATGATGAGAGAAAAAGAGAGAAGGGACAATGTTGCTATCCTTTTACCACACTTGTGCTTCAAAGTAGCACTGTGATCTTCATAATAGAGAGTCTCTCATTTTGTCACTTTCATATACTAGTGGGAAATTTCATTATAAAACTTGGCTTGTATATTCCAATGATGGGCTTCCTCAAATGCCCGAGGTCTTCGTGAGCAAGCAAGTTGGATGCACACCCACTTAGTTTCTTTTTGAGCTTTCATACACTTATAGCTCTAGTGCATTCGTTGCATGGCAATCCCTACTCCTCGCATTAACATCAATTGATGGGCATCTCCATAGCCCGTTGATTAGCCTCGTTGATGTGAGACTTTCTCCTTTTTTTGTCTTCCCACATAACCCCTACCATTATACCTTATTCCACCATAGTGCTATATCCATGGCTTGCGCTCATGTATTGCGTAAGAGTTGAAAAGGCTGAAGCGCGTTAAAAGTATGAACCAATTGCTTGGCCAAAACCGGGGTCGTACATGATATGAATATTTTGTGTGGGGAAGATGGAGCATAGCCAGACTATATGATTTTGTAGGGATAACTTGCTTTGGCTATGTTATTTTTGATAAGACATAATTGCTTAGTTAGTATGCTTGAAGTATTATTGTTTTTATGTCAACATTAAACTTTTATCTTGAATCATATCAAATCTGAACATTCATGCCACAATAAGATGAATTATATTGAAATTATGCCAAGTAGCATTCCACATCAAAAATTCTGTTTTTATCATTTACCTACTCGAGGACGAGTAAGGATTAAGCTTGGGGATGCTTGATACGTCTCCAACGTATTTATAATTTTTGATTGTTCCATGCTATATTATATTCTATTTTGGACATTATTGGGCTTTATTATACACTTTTATATTTTTTTGGGACTAACCTATTAACCGGAGGCCCAACCCAGAATTGTTGTTTTTTGCCTATTTCAGAGTTTCGCAGAAAAATAATATCAAACGGAGTCCAAACGGAATGAAACCTTCGGGAACGTGATTTTCGGAACGAACGTGATCCAGAGGACTTGGACCCTACATCAAGACATCAACCAAGAGGGCACGAGGTAGGGGGCGCGCCTACCCCCCCCAGCCACGCCCTCCACCCTCGTGGGCCCCCTGTTGCTCCACTGACGTACTCCTTCCTCCTATATATACCTACGTACCCCCAAACTACCACATACGGAGCCAAAAACCTAATTCCACCGCCGCAACCTTCTGTACCCGTGAGATCCCATCTTGGGGCCTGTTCCGGAGCTCCGCCGGAGGGGGCATCGATCATGGAGGGCTTCTACATCAACACCATAGCCTCTCCGATGATGTGTGAGTAGTTTACCTCAGACCTTCGGGTCCATAGTTATTAGCTAGATGGCTTCTTCTCTCTTTTTGGATCTCCATACAATGTTCTCCCCCTCTCTCGTGGAGATCTATTCGATGTAATCTTCTTTTGCGGTGTGTTTGTTGAGACCGATGAATTGTGGGTTTATGATCAAGTTTATCTATGAACAATATTTGAATCTTCTCTGAATTCTTTTATGTATGATTGGTTATCTTTGCAAGTCTCTTCGAATTATCAGTTTGGTTTGGCCTACTAGATTGATCTTTCTTGCAATGGGAGAAGTGCTTAGCTTTGGGTTCAATCTTGCGGTGTCCTTTCCCAGTGACAGTAGGGGCAGCAAGGCACGTATTGTATTGTTGCCATCGAGGATAACAAGATGGGGTTTATATCATATTGCATGAGTTTATCCCTCTACATCATGTCATCTTGCTTAAAGTGTTACTCTGTTCTTATGAACTTAATACTCTAGATGGATGCTGGATAGCGGTCGATGTGTGGAGTAATAGTAGTAGATGCAGGCAGGAGTCGGTCTACTTGTCTCGGACGTGATGCCTATATACATGATCATACCTAGATATTCTCATAACTATGCTCAATTCTGTCAATTGCTCAACAGTAATTTGTTCACCCACCGTAATACTTATGCTCTTGAGAGAAGCCACTAGTGAAACCTATGGCCCCCGGGTCTATTTTCCATCATATTAATCTTCCATCAACAAGCTATTTCCGTTGACCTTTTATTTTGCTTCTATTTTACTTTGCATCTTTATCATAAAAATACCAAAAATATTATCTTATCATATCTATCAGATCTCACTCTCGTAAGTGACCGTGTAGGGATTGACAACCCCTTATCGCGTTGGTTGCGAGGATTTATTTGTTTGTGTAGGTGCGAGGGACTCGTGCGTGGCCTCCTACTGGATTGATACCTTGGTTCTCAAAAACTAAGGGAAATACTTACGCTACTTTGCTGCATCACCCTTTCCTCTTCAAGGGAAAACCAACGCAGTGCTCAAGAGGTAGCAGCGCCCGCCTGGTCTCGATCGTCATGGCTCACGTCACGAGAACCTCGCAAGGTTTGCCTTGCCTTGATCACTCCGCCCCTCGCGAGCCTGCCTGGTGAGGCCGCTCCAGAGGAGGTCTTGCGTCGTCCGCCTCGCGAGGCTTGGCCCCTCGCAAGGGTCTTGAATGCCTTGTTGGTGAAGATGGGCCGTACAGGCCTGCTAGCACAGCCACACCGTGGGCCGCAGGCAGGCAAGTCTGGGGACCCCCGTTCCCAGAACGCCGACAGACGGAGCTCGGTAGTGCTGTAGCCGATAGCCAAGGCGGCAATGGGAGCTCGGCTTCGTCAGGAGCTAGCTACGGTGCACGAGAGAGAGTGATGGGCGGTTGAGGAGGAGCAAGGACTCACAGTGGGACCGACAGCGTGCTCAGGGGAGCCGGAGGGGTCCTCACCGGAGCGGATCGACGACAGAAACGGTGGCGGCCGAAGGGGAAGAAGCTAGCTGATGGCGGTGATGTGGTGCAGTACTGCTCGAGGTCGACCTTGTAGGCAATGTGGGCGACGCAAGTGGAGCTCGTGGACGCGAAGAGAGGCCACGGGAGCGTCGGTCGCCGCGGCGGAGCAAGGAGCACGGTGACGGCCACGCTCGACTGTGGCAGGTCTGGGGAAAGGTGCAGGTCAGAGGGCGAGCGTGAGTGGGAGTGGGGTAGTGAGGGAGGTAGGGAGAGGGAACCGAGGCGACGGGGGAGGCCTTATCCTCGCCGGCGAGCGGGTTTGGCAGGTCGGCTCGGTCGCTCCCGGTTTGCCTCCCCTGTAGTGAGGTAGACGACAAGGGAAGGGGGGCAGGCTGGGCTGGGTTGCGGCCTTTTTATTTTTTTTGTTTTGTTTTTCCTTTTAAATCTTTCTGGTTTTTCTTTTTAGTTTTATTTTATTTTTAGTTTTATAAAATATAATACTAGCCCCAAAATTAGTATTATTAATTAGGCTAGTGCCACAAACAATTTGGCACTTTAATAAAATAGGCTTATATTTGTTTATTATTTAAAAGCATTTAATAATTGTTTTAACCACTATTTTAATTACTTTAGGGCATTAACCCTCTTTATAAAATGTTGGTTCACCACCATAATTAGTTATGGAATATTTGCCACACTTTGAACATTTATGTTTGCATGTTTGAGAAATTTGAATTTTGGACATTAATTTGAATTCAAATTTGAATTTGAATTATGCCTTGGATCAAATGAGGATTAGCAACAATAATGTGATGGCATGGCACCATTAACATGTTATTACTATAGCTTAATTATCCGGGTGTTACAAATGGCAAGCTTAAGCGCAACAAAAACAAGTGCAGGCGTAAAAATGGCAGGAGCGACACCGAGGACGCTGTAGTAAACGTAGGGTTCAACGGACCTAGATCCAGGCAGAAAAAGAAGTCCTTCAAAGGAAATAGAGATGGACCCAGCTAGCTCGACAAGATCGTTGACAGGCCGTGCCAAATTCATGGTACCTTGGACAAACCAACAAACCATACTAACCAGAATTGTTGGGTTTTCAAGCAGGCCGGCAAGATGGCGACCGAGGGTAACAGTAAAACCCAACCTCACAGCGAAGATGAGGATGACCCTCACCGACCCAATAATGGAGGCCAAAAAAAGTTTCCTCACAAGGTGAAGGATGTTAACATGATCTATGTCACCCACAACCCAAAGAAGGAAAGCAAACGCGCACTTCATGACGTCTATGCGTTGGAGCCCATCGCCCCAAAGTTCAATCTGTGGTCGGCTTACCCGATGACATTCGACAAGCATGACCACCCGACCAACATCAGGTAGAGCAGATCGGCTACTCTAGTCTTGGATCCGATCGTGGATGGATTTCATCTGACGCGAGTCCTCATGCACGGAGGAAGCATCCTCAATTTAATTTATGCGGATACAATCAGAAAGATGGACATCGACTCATCTTGGATCAAGCCTATAACCACCACCTTTAAAGGTGTCATACCAGGCGTCGAAGCTCGTTGCACGGGAACAGTGACACTGGAGGTAGTTTTTGGGTCACCCGAGAACTTCAGAAGCTAGGAGTTAATCTTTGACATAGTTCCCTTCCGCAGTGGATACCACGCGCTTCTAGGGTGCACCACATTTGCTTGCTTCAACGCAGTCCCGCATTATGCATACTTAAAGCTAAAAATGCCGGGACCCAGCGGTATTATTATAGTCAATGTCAACACCGAACGCTCCCTCCGAACAGAGGAGCAGACCGCGGCCTTCGCAGCCGAGGTGCAGGCATTCGAGGAGGCAGCCCGTGCAGGTAAGTGCACGCCCAACTCTTCAAAGCGTACGCAAGCCATCAAACTGACCTCGGTCAAGAATTCCCCCAACACTAAATAGGGGCACAGGCTCCTTGCACACCGCCCCTGGAAGGGGCATTACATCCTAGGGTGCATACCTTTGCACCAAAAATTCCCTGGGCTGCTGAGGAGCCAAAACAATGGGAACGTCATGATCCGCTCGACCGAGCAACGACGCACTTCGGACTCGCATACCGACAGGGCTTTGTAAAAGACCCAACCAAGAATAGCACGTCCATATGGCTTTAACCATCCAAACGGCAGCTGCAGACCTCTTTAAAGGACTTGACCGACGATAGCATCAAGCAAGCGAATGGCCGAGGTTACAGGCAACCCATATTGACTTCGCTATCAATGAAGACGAGTTGGTCAATAGTATGGAGACGCAGAAGTGTGGCAAGAAGCGGCTCGGGCTAATAAACCCAATGACAAGTCCGCCCTGTTTTGATATACTCTTTTTTTCTTTTTCTTTGCATTGTATCTTTCTGAAGTTCCTTTGTCAAAGCTCGGCACACACGGCTTGACCATATGAAATAAAGAATTGCACCCCTCAAGGTTCCTCAGCATTTTCTTATAATTATTGCCTTCGAACCAAAAGAGTACTTTATAATACAATTGTTATTCACAAAGGGCTCCACTTTTAATCACACGCCCTACAATATAAGTCCGAAGTACTCGGCGTCTCGAATGTTGCATTATATAAATCAATTTTGAACCTAGATTTTGGTTAATAGTTGGGTTACCCGGCTCCTATGCTTACCTCTTACGTTTCCGATCAATTCGGCTAAGGGTGTAAAGGGAGAACCATTGTGATAGTGCCGCCAACTCGCATGACAGAGCGCCTCAGTGGAGAAAGCTGGAAATTGACTGTCTTGGTAAGCGCAAACTAGTCGACCGTCCGATGACCGCATCAATCGATGTGTCGTTAGCAATTACCCATGTTAAATGAAGGGATTCTTTTTAGCATTAGCCGAAGTGGTCAGTGGCATAAACCCCGACTATATAGCTGACCACTCCACACACCGAGGGCTCGTCATCGGCCCCCATAGTCAAGCTCCTATGAGTAAGTGAAAGTTATAAAGCCATTATAGTATGATTGCCTAGTTCCTATGTGCACGGACCGCCTTCGGAATGAGACGTCGGCTAAGGGTCATGATTGCCTAAAGGAACAACCTCTGTATACTGTACAGAGGGGTCGAAGCCGACTACTGACCACTTTCAGTTCAAACATGAGTAAAAAAACACAATCACATGACGGAATATAAAACCGCATTCATTGAAGACAAAAGGAAGTTTTGTACAACCAGCCCCACTTCGCATTTCGAAGCACTATCTAAAAATACAAAGTGTCCTTAGGACACTTGGCCTTGGTAATCCGGGCCCCTTCCACTACCTCGGCAAGGAACTGCTCGGCGGTCTAATCCCTCCCTTCAGGGGGACCCGTGGCCATGACCGCGGCTTCGACGCGCTGGAAATGCATCTTCATGAAGGGGTACGCTCACTGAGCCCCCGCCAAGCACGTGGATCGCTTCTAGCGAGCCACTTGCGGGATGGCTTCTTGCAGCCGAGCCAGGAGCTCCAAGAAGCTGGTCGGCAGCACCTCCGCGGGCCATAGGTTGACGTAGTGGTCTTGGAATGCCGGCCTTGCCATATGGAGAAGTTCGACCAGCTACTTCATCTGATGATTCAGCAGCTCCGGGCGCGACGGTGCTTAGAATTGTTGCCAGAACGCCTTCTCTACCTCGTGGCCCTCCCGTTCGCCAAAGTGGTGATAGGCATCCAACGCGCTCTTCGGGGGTTCCCCGAAGACCTCTACGGAGCGCCACAGCTGGGTGAGCTCGACGAACCCCTTGCTACCAAACACACACTGAAGTAAAAATGGCATACCCGCGGCAATCTGCTCACCTGCTGGAGCACTTCATGGTCGGCCCGGGCCTGGGTCTAGATCTCGGCGTGCGCCAGGCGGAGCTTCTTGAGCTCTTCGCTTGCCTTCTTCTCCTTGTACTGAAGGGCATCACGTGCCTTGTACACTCCCTTGAGGGTCTCATCAACCTCCAGGACCCCCGCCTGGTCCTTACCCCTAGCCACCTTTTCGGCGGATAGGTCCTTCTCAGCCTTGGCGGCCGCAGCCTTCTGCTGCTGGGCCTCCTTTCGAGCTTTTGACAGCTCGGCCTTGAGCCCCTCAAGCTCGGCCAAAGCAACTGTAATTCAAACAACTCGACATTAGCTAATAATTCAAAACTCGACATCTCGGATTTGCAGCTTACCTTGAGACTGCTCGATCTGCTTGTTTATCAGATTGAGGTCCTCTTCAGACCTCCTGAGCTTTCGGTTCATCTCTGCAATCTCCTCGGAGGCGGAGTTCGGAGCCGAGGTCGAAACCTGCAAGCAAACAATTCTCACTTAGACCCTGTTCCCAATATAAATACTCCGGACACACATTTTCTGATGTTCGTCAGAGTCTTGGGGGCTACTTATTTATTGCCTCATGATACTCTGCTTCGACCCCAAGGCCAGTTTCTTAAAACTAGCCTTGGGGTCAGGGGCTACTCACTGGCTACTCTGTCTAAGTGCTATATGGTGATATAGATGAAAATGTCTGCGCAAAAGCACGGATTTGCAAATAATTCTAAGCATGGAGGTCACTCTTAATAAAAATACAAAGAAATATACCTAGAAGCTCGTGACGAGGCCCTTGAAGACTCATGCATCCCGGCTATGCAGACCGGAAGCCCAGAAGCGCTGCGTCGATCAGCGCATGGTGCTCTTCCTTGATGGAGGAGCCCGTTAAGGCTACATCCATATCTTTTTCAATCCATCCTGTGGCAGCCCACCCTCGGGCAGGAGGCGGGGGTGGTAGAACCTCGGAACCCAGCAGTGAAGTGCTAGGTACAAAGGCCTCTGGTTGTGGCATTGGCGCCGCAGTCGGCCTCGGCTGGGCCGATGTCTAGCCCAACCCTTCCTTGACGACCTCGGGGATCTCATCCCCTTGGCCTTGTTTGGTCGAGGTCTCAACCTCGGCCATGACAACCAATATCTCGGCCCCCGTGGTGTTGACTTGGGGGGGGGGGGACCAGATGTCGCTTCCTCCCAGCCCCTCGAGAGCTGGAGGAGGAGTGGTGGGATCGGGCGTCCCTAGCCTGCTTGAAGTGTCGGCGCTAAGACGCACCTTCAACAGACTGAAGGAAATTACTTGTATGAGTTTTTCTTGATGGAAAGACTTGTTGAAAAGCAGATATGGTGATGATAACATACCTCCGGGGCGCAGGCTTCTCCCTCCCCATCTCGAGGAGGTCATCGTCCGACTCATCGGAGAACTTGACCTTCTCCAGCGGAGTAGGCCTGCCGATGGGCTCGGTGGAGGCCTTGCACAACCTCTTTTGGCCCTTTGGCCGCGCTTCTTCTTCGGCGTCCTCGGACGCCGCCCTCTTCCCCTTGAGGGAACGGTTCCCTTCCATCGTGTCCTCCTCCACGTAATCCTCATGAGTGGAGGAGGCGTGGGTCTCCTCAGATCGGGTGACCGAGGTCTCCCATGTCCGAAGACCCATCTTGCCCCATGGAGGCTTTGACCCCTTGGGGATCACCACATGTGGCTCCTCGACTAGCAGGACTATGAGCAGGGGGTCCTGTCCCCCTCGGGCAGCAGCGCTGGGCACATCACCTGTTGCGCCCTGGAGATCCACTTCTACAATTATAAAACCAATTGATTAGGAGAAGTCTGTAACGCTTGAAGAAACGCAAAGTATAGACCTTTGTATTCAAAGATTACCCCGGGGGCGTCGTAGTCGGCTTCAAAACCGAGGTCACGCCCTTCCGAAGGGAATTCGTCCTCGGGTGAATTAAACAACCGCGTCCACATTCCAGCCAAGGTGGAGCGGAAGAAGTGGTGAACGGGCGCTGCGTCCTCGGACTTGTACGCCCACATCGGGGTGGCCCGAAGTTAGAGCGGGAGGATACAGTGGTGGGGCATGACGTTTACCACATCTACCAGCTGGAGGTTTTTTGATCAGACCATCACTAGATCTTTTTGGTCAGTGCCTCCACCTCATCTGGGTTCCCCCATGCAAGGCCCTTCTTCTTCTAGGAAATAAGCTTCCTCGGAGGCCCAACCAAAAACGCCAGGACCTCAGCTTGGCCAGGAGCAAGCGGCTCGGTGATGTAAAACCACTTGTGCTGCCACTCTTTGATGGTCTCTATGAAGGTGCCTTTGAACCAGCTGACCTTCTGGTTCTTGCTGATCATGGCACCTTCGCACTCCGCGAGCTTGGAGCTGCTGGACTTCGGCTTGACGCCGAAGATCTTTAGCCATAGGCCAAAGTGCAGCTGAATACGGAGGAAGGCCTCGCAGACCATGATGAAGGAGGCGAGGTGGAGTATTGAATTTGGGGCCAGATGGTGAAAATCCAGCCCATAGAAGAACATGACCCTGCGCACGAAGGGGTGCAGCGGGAACCCTAGACCTCTGATGATGTGGGGAACGAAGACCACCCTCTCCCCTGGATTGGGAGCAGGTACCCGTTGGTTTGGGTCCGGCGCACGGGTGTGGACCTCTGTGGGGATGTACCCCGCGTTGCGTAGCTCCAGGATGGCTCCCTCCGTAATGGAGGAACCAACCCAGTGCCCCTTGAGGTTGGCGTTGGCCATTGCTGGGACGGAGACTAGGGTGCACTTCGAAGGAGGAGGGCCAAATTGGATCTGGGCACTGGAGCTCGAGAGGCAGCAAGCAAGGAGAAATGAGAGCGTGCTTTTTCCGTCGCTATCTTTTTACTCTTATATAGGCTGGTAAAAAGGCCAAGAGACCCTCTACCGCGCTGTTGAAATTGCAACTTCCCGCAAAAGATGACGTTATGCATGCGGGGAGAAACATCTTAATGATATTCCTAAAAAAGGGCATGATCTCCATTTTGATGGGACATGCCAATGAGAAGATTGCCTCGGGCCACGATTCGAGTGGGTAGTAACTGCTTGACCAGTCGTGGGTGGTGCCGCTACAATAAAGTCGTCAGGCTATAAAGCACTATTCACACCTGTGCGGTTGGCCTTCGTGGTTAAGTAACCTTGTGTCTTCGGGCATTGAGCGAGTTCGGCAAGGCCATGGTCGGGGAGCGCTACTCCTTTGAGGGGTGGTCTATAGTACGCTTTAAGGGGAAGGAATCTCGAATTGCCAGAGAAGGGAACTCGTCTGTCGAGCCAAGGACTTCAGATCCGAAGTTATTTACATCACGGAAGTTGTCGTCGGCATAGAAGACCAGTTCGGGGGCTACTGACGGTGTCCTGGACTAATGGGTGCCAACCGAGTCGGCTCATATTCCTCGGGCTAGGTGTGTGGGCATCACTCTCCACCGGATGGGCTCCGGAAACTACACGCCTGGATGTGACCAAGACTGCATCTGCTGAAGACTTGACGTACACTCCAAGACATCTCCTGCCGCCTCCATGCGATTCCCCTAGAATACCAACCATGTAACCCTAGATGCCCTACCTGGCGTGTATATAAGCCAAAGGTTTTAGCTCGTAGATGGGACGGAACCACAATTACATCCACCTAGCCCTAGGGTTAGAACACAACTTACGATCTCGAGGTAGATCAAGCTTGTACTCGATATATCTCCATCAATAAAAACAAGAGCAGGATGTAGGGTTTTACCTCTATCAGGAGGGCCCGAACCTAGGTAAACATCGTCTCCCTTGTTCATGTTACCACCGATCCGAGATCCATAGCTTGGGACCCCCTACCCCGAGGCCTGCCGATTTTCACACCAACAGTAGGGGATCAAGTTCTTTTGTAAAACTCCCATTTCATATTCTTCGTAGGAAAACTTCTCTCTAAATGGGAAGGGCCATATATATATATATATATATATCGTCGAAGAAGTTGATCGCTCCGGAGCTATCAAGATCAACAACGCTGAAGGCACCAATCCGAGAGTGGTTAATGGGCAAAGAATTAAACATTATATCTCACGTACGCTCGTTAATGTTGAGACTAATATTATTGAAGTAATGACACCGAAGGAGCACATAGAAGAGACCTTCTAGAATGCTCCAGAACCCTGAAAAGGAGTAGGTACGTGGTACGGTAAGTAAACCGACTCCAAAAGTTCCATAAAGTACTTTTTGTTCACTCCGGAATATATAAAAAAATAGAAAAAAATAATAAACAATCAGGAAAGTCCACGGGGAAGCGACAATCACGGGGGTGCGCCCTACCCCCCGGGCACGCCTCCCGAGCGTGGTCCTTGTCCTGCTCCATGGCGCCGCCGCCACCGAGAAGACGCGCGCTCCTCCTTTGTCCATTCTGACGAGATTCTCGCGGTGGAAGCGGCCGAAACGAACCCCATTGTAATTTAGTGAGCGTTTTCTGGGAGGTTTGTGCAATTTTGTCGGTACCATGAAATATCTTTGCGGAATATGTTCTGCCGTAACAAAAGTCATACTGTAAAAATACAGAAAAACGTTTTGTGGTATCATGTAAACGATTTTTGCGGGACGGGGTATATCAGATTCGCTATAGATGCTCTAAGAGTTCTTAAAATACAAGTAAACGAGTTGTACCCGTGCGTGTCGACGGTAACGCGACGCACCACACCGCTCTAGCATGACACAGTGCCGTGTCCAAGATGATACTCTCTCCGATCCATATTACTTGTCTTAGATTTATTTAGATATGAAGTACTAGAATTTGAATCATAATTTAACAGAGTTTTTTTTAAACCAACAAAGTTATTAGTCTCACCAATAGAAATCGGCGCGATGAAGACCTCTGGTACGGATCAAAAGTCCGATGGACGGTTCAAATGTGACTACGTGGAGACGTAGCACACCCACACGTCTGACTGATGGCACGAGTTGGCGGCGACGGGAAAAAATCCATTTTAAACCCTGAACTTATAGAGGTTCGGCGAAACGAACCCTCAGGTCGAAATCTTGGTCGATTGCATTCTGAACTATGCAATCCTGGTTTAAATCTAACCCTGGCATGCACTCAACGGGGATTTGTCTCTGTTCTTTAGCAAAAAAAACCTTGCTTTATATGTAATCATGCAAAAGCCCTTGTTTGCAAAAAAAAAAGAAAAATCTGACATTTTTTTCCACAAAATAAACCCCGCCACACCCGAGAATCGAACCTAGGTCGCGACAAAACCTCACGCTCGCGCAGACCACTAAGCCAGCAGTCAAAGGTTGTCCTAGTGTAGGCTTATTTCCTTTTATAAAATACATTTAGACACGTCCGATTATATTCTTCCCGCAAATAAAAAATTAGTCGACCACCAGGATTCGAACCTGGGTCCCGCCAAATTCGAAGAGCGTGCGCAGACCACTATGCCAATCGATGAGTGCGAGCACATTCCTGGCTTACGCTCTTTTTTGTTATGTGTTTTCGTTTTCGGATTTCTTTTATCCTTTTTGAGATCTTGGGTATTCTTCGGCTTTTTAATTTTGCATATTTCTTTTTAATATAGGTTCTGAAATAAACAGTGTACGTCTTTTCACTATTGTCGACATATTTTAAATTTACACTGAATTTTTTATTATGTAAGTTTTTTGTAAATACAAACTTAACATTATTGTATAATATATGAACAATTTTGTTACATATAGTGGACATTTTTTAATATTACTACATAATTTTTATATTATGTGATATTTTTTGAACATACACACTGAACATTACTGCATAATTATATGATGAATTGTTTTAAAATATACAATAATTTTTTAAATAAATTTGCACTTTTTAATTATGCGATATTTTTTAATATACACACTGAACATTATTGTATAAATACACACTGAACATTAAGTTCGTTGATTTCAAAAAAAATCATGAATTTAAGAAAAAAAGGGAAAGAAAGAATAAAAGGAAAAAGGGGGAACTGGACACAACGGATGGCTTGTCCCTGGTGGTTAGTTGCGTCGATCGACATCAAGAGGTCTTGTGTTTGAGCCCAACATGACGTGCCGGAGTTTGTTTTAGTCATGGTAGCCAGCGATAATGCTGCGCTTACTGGTTAATGGGATGCTATTTCTTGTAAAAAAAGGTTAGAATTTGTTTCGCCAAACCTCTAGATTTAAAATGGACTTTTTCGCGACGGATGACACGCGCCGCTCGTCAATCCGGGTTGGCTGTGGTTGCGCCGCGCCGCACGTCCCGGACCACTCCCCCTCGCCGCCAAGCTCCCCGATATCTCCCCTCTCGCTCTCGCCTCAAGTTTCCAGAGCCCCCCTCCCCTGGTCCCTCGCGGCCATCTCCAACAATGGCGACGGCTCACCTCAGCCCGGCGCTCGCGGTCTCATCGTCGCGCCACCTAACCTCCAAACACGGCCAGCCGCCCATCTTGGCGCAGCCAGGCGGCACAGCGGTGCTGCGGTCTTGCTCGCTTCCCTTGTCCTCGAGACTCGCCGCGTCGGGTCGAGGTGGGTGGCGGCTCGCGGCGGCACTGGAGCCCAGGACCGCGCAGCAGGAAAAGGCCGAGGCCTCCTCGAGGCTGGTCCTCGTCGTCGGCGGAACCGGCGGCGTAGGTAGGAGATCAGCTCCTCTTCGCTGCTCTTAATTGCTTATATTCTTTTCTCGAGAAAACCTCCGTACATTGTTGGTATCCACGGATGAGTTCGTAGCGACGGGTGTCAGCTCATAATTCGATTAAGAAATTACTGAAGCCTGCCTCTCTTTTTCTGCATTGTATAAACTATTTCTAGTTTGTGAGAGGAACAAGATTGTCGGGTGTGTCCTCGAAAGGTCAACTTCGACACAAAATGGCGTGGCAGCCCGCCTAATAACTGTCAGTTGTTTTGTGCGTCTGTTTCACCCGAAATTCACCTGTAACCAGCTGCGATTTCTTTCTCTTCCCTACAATTTTTGTTTGCCATCAGGAGTTTTGTTCAAGCGATCTAAACATGCTAGTATTCTATAGGTATACTCCTTTCTGCTTTGCATCTCATGTCAGTCTGATATACTCCTATATTATTATCCTGCAGCTACAGTTTTCACAGTTACTTGACGAATTTGGGCTAGATATTGATCGTGTAGGATCCTTGTAGGTCAGTTGTTGGTAGCATCTTTGCTGAGCAGGAAAATTAAGACAAGGCTGCTCCTAAGAAACCCTGAAAAGGCAGCGTCCTTATTTGGCAAGCAGGATGAGAGTGTTTTGCAGGTAATCTTACATCAACAGCTTCAGCATTCTATTTTCTCCAAACTGTGACTTCCTTATACGAGTCTCCTTTTTTACAGGTTTATGAAGCGGACACGAGAAATGCTGACGGGTTGAATCCAGAAATGTTTGAGGTTGCTCTCTTCTACTTATTTATTTTGAAGCTGAATCCATGCATAATTGTTCGACCATCTATGTATGCATAATTGAATAAATCAAAATATAGGGTATATTTTCATAGGGAGTTACACATGTGATCTGTACTACTGGGACTACAGCATTTCCATCAAAACGCTGGGATGGGGATAACACTCCTGAACTTGTCGGTACGTACTGCCCAAGATTCTGCACTTAACTTAGGTCTACTGAAATTGATTATTTGTTTACCGTATGGCAATCCAAAGATTTGGGGCAAGGATAATCCTGGGAGCCTATAAATCTCTCCCGTTCCCTGTAATGGTTCTGGAACTGATGTATTTCCGTTGTTATGCAATGGAAAGGGGGTTAGTCCGGTGCAAAAAAGGGAAAAGTCTTCCGCTGTGGAGAAAATAAATATCGAATTGTGACAGTTGCAGAATGCTGATAAGTAATAAATTGTAAGAAAATTGAAATATCAACATTCATTTTCAGAGCTTATTATGCTTTTTTTTAATCATGAACATGCTTATGGCACATCACTTGCCATTCGTGGCCCAGAAGTGTTTATTCAATTGTTGTAAATTGATAGAGCCAGATCCATCTTTAGCACATGTATAGCACTAGTTATGAACTCATGGGTGTGGATACAATGTTCTATCACTTATTACTGATGACACGCTATTTAACGTGTCTAGATTGGGATGGCGTCCGAAATTTTGTGAGTGCCATGCCACAGACGGTCAAGAGACTGGTTTTGGTGTCATCGATTGGTGTTACAAAATATAATGAAATACCATGGAGGTATACCTTATAACTCTGATGAAGAACTATGGCATTGTACAATTGATACACATTATTATGTCTAAGTTGTGGAACTTGTGATGAGGAACAATAGAGAGGGAAAAGAAAAAGAAAATCAGAAGTCAAACCCATTTGACTACTTCCAGATACTCCCTCCGGTCCTTTTTACTCCGCATATTAGATTTGTGTCAAGTCAAACTTTGCAAAGCTTGACCAAATTTATATTAAAAAAATATCAACGTCTACAATATCAAATATATATACTATGAAACTACATTTCGTAATGAATCTAATAATGTTGATTTAGCATTTTGAATGTTGATACTTTTTTCTATAAGTTTGGTCAAATTAGAGATATTTGACTTTGGATAAAACTTATATGCAGACTAAAAAGGACTGGAGGGAGTACTTTCTACTCCAGCCTAATATTTGCTTGTTTTCTTAGCTTTAGCCACTGTTTTCTAGTCTTCTAGCTCTGAGTAGAATGCTAAATTTTAAGTACTCCCTGCGATTCATATTAATTGTCGCTCAAATGGATGTATCTAGAACTGAAATACGTCTAGATACATCCGTTTTAGCGACAAGTAATATGGATCGGAGGGAGTAATGTTTTCTAGAGTGTTTTAGGTATAACTAGAAGTTGAGGTGTGAAGGCTTCACAAAGCCTATAAATAGAGGTCGCCTCCTCTAGTTTGTAACCTGGCTATGTACCCCACTATCTATAATAAAACTTGGTGTTCTTATCAAACATCTTGTGCTCTAGGAGTTTTGGACTGAACTTCTGCTGCTACATCGGCCTATATTCACCTCTAGAGCGATATCTAGCGCATCACGTTGAAGTAGTTCCTTCAACACTAGTGTTGTACACTTTGTAGCAGCAAGGTGGAGTTGTTCCTCCACAACCGTGTGCTGCTTCAATTTGTCATCAATTGTTATGTGGACCAGCCCATCAAACGTGGAGTCTTATCCCTATTAGTTTCCTGGTTGATTAAGCATCTCTGTTAGGAAAGAGTCCACTCAGTTTAGAGATTGTATTGGAGTTTAAATAGATTTACCGGCTTGTTGGCCAAGGCTTGTCTGTTATATAAAGTGGCCGACCCCTCTCAATAAAGGAGAGAAGAAAATTGTCGTTTACTTTCATCTACTTTTGAGTAATTAGGGTTAGGTCAGTAGTATATTCTTCCATCAATTGCCTCTAAACAAAAGTTTTTTATATTTCTTGTGATATCCTGAAATTGGACATTTTCACTAAAGTGCCACAACCTGTTTATAGATGCAAAATTTATTTTAGTAATTACTTTCTGTTACTGTTAACCAGTGTATGTTTTAGTGTAAGACATGCATGCTTGTTTTTCCAATTTAAGTCTCTGTGCATTTTACTTGGATATTTAGTTCTGGTTTAGCTTTACACCGGTTTCTTTATCATGTACTCCATCCGTTCACTATTATAAGATGTTCTAACATTTTTCTGAATCAGATGTATGTAGACAAGTTTTGGCGTGTTTGTTCACTCATTTCAGTTCATATGTAGTCTATATTGAAATATCTAAAACATCTTATAATAGTGAATTGAGGGAGTACAATATAAATCTGTTTATCCTTACCTCATACTAGTACGCATTTGCAGTATCATGAACCTCTTTGGTGTGCTTAAATACAAGAAGATGGCAGAGGACTTTGTCCGCAATTCAGGCATACCTTTCACGATCATCAGGTTAATTATTATGTACATACAAGGAATAATCCATGGGCCCATTCATGGACATGTTCTTTTTCTGATATGATACTAGCTGGTTGCAGGCCGGGGAGATTAACAGATGGGCCCTACACTTCCTATGACCTGAACACACTTGTTAAGGCTACAGCTGGAGAAAGACGAGCAGTTGAGATAGGCCAAGGTCCCTCTCCATTTGATGATGAACTACTGCTCTTACTAAGCTCTTTTACGCTGGTAACACTTGGTCATTATCTTATTTCAAAAGGATTGTCTTATCTTATTAGGTGACAAGCTTGTGGGAGAAGCGAGCAGATTGGTGGTGGCAGAAGCATGTATCCAAGCTTTGGATATTGAATCTACCCAAGGAAAAATATACGAGATTAGTTCGGTGAAGGTACTCATGCATGCTTCAGACGTGATGTTAACTTGTGCTTTAAACCTTTGCTTGCATTGTCTATTTATTTTTATCCTGTTATTCAGTTGGACTCATGGCGTGAATTTTGTTAGCCAACTAGCGTTACACATCAGACCTCGCTCGAAATGAATCGTTGTTTATTTTCCTACTTACCAATTGAAATTTCCTCTTCTTCCTACTGATATGCCTTTTTTTTTTCGAATGACTGATATGGCAAATGATGTGGTGCAGGGCGAAGGACCTGGGAGCCACCAGGAGAAATGGAAGCAACTATTTGCAGCTGCTGAATCGAACTAGTGGCACTCTGAAGCACAGAGTGCAGTGCATTTTAATTTATATACACTGTAGTGGAATTCCATACAAGGGCAGTAGCAGTCAGTACATACATAGGTGCAGAGTTGTCATTGTCGCGGGATTTGGAAACGACTTGCAAACAATCGAGCATAGTACTATGTGCCTTATCCAAGCTATGCGCTCAGGCTTAAAAATGGGAGAATATCATACGGATGCCGATATTCGGTGGAAACCGGTATGTTTGTCCTTTTTGTTTATTGACTCACGGGCTGAATTTGGATACAGATTTGTGTGTGAATAGTAGATATTTTACATTGTATAGAGGTTTCGTCATTTAATTCGGATCGAAGGGAGTATATTTTTTCTTTTTGCCTTGCGAGGATAATACTAGTAGATAGATGTTCTTTGTTTTTTGAGAAACATAGTCCCTATCCGCCCGGACAGTGCGGTCAAGATGGATAGAGGCGGTTTGAGGGTTTGAGGGCGGACCGCGTGGTTCGGATGTTCTTTTTTCTAAACCGGAAGCAAGCGGTGGGCTTTGCGTCTGGATCGCTGTCACTTCCGCGTTTGACAATCTTGACTCACCCAAAACTATTCCTTGCCTGCGCCCTTTCTTGCCTGAAGTGACTCAGCATTTACCACTCTAGAGCGTCCGGATTGCTGTCTTGCCACCACTCTAGAGCGTTCGGACCGTTGTCTTGCCTGCGTTTGACAACCCTGGCTCACCCAAAACTCTCCCTTGCCCATATCCTTTCCCGCCTGACGCGACTTAGCATCGATACCGTTCTAGAGCGGCACAGCTTCGCATTGATGCTGGCCTAGAGCAAACGTGACCACTACTAGTGCTGGCATTGAAGTGGCCCGCTGACCGAGAGCGTCGCCCGCTGCGTCTATCGGGGTTACGATCCTGACAATAAGTATTAGGAGTACAAAAGAGGGGTAGAGCCTAGCTAAGGCACAAGTGTAACACTCGGTGTTTAGGAGTTCAGACCCCTCTCCGAGGAGGTAACAGCCCTACGCCTCGTGCCTCGAGACTCGTTTTCTTTGGGGGGGGGGGGTATGATTACAGAGAATGCTTAACCCTTGCTCTGGAGGAGGAGGACGACTTATATAGAATGCTCTGCGGCCTCCTTCATTCCCGCGTCGCCAGGGTGGTTAATTGTAACGCCCACGATGCGGCTATATCTCCCACGTGTCGAGGCACGACTTAGAGGCATAACCGCATAGTGGTTTTGTCGCAAGAAGGGTCATCTTCACACAATCTCATGTAATGAACAAGAATGGGATAAAGAGTTGGCTTACAATCGCCACTTCACACAATACATAAATATCATCATACATCATCCAAAATACAATCATATAGACCGACTACGGTCAAAATCCAGATGAAAATAAGACAACCCCAAATGCTAGATCCCCGATCGTCCCAACTGGGCTCCACTACTGATCATCAGGAAAAGACACATAGTAACGACCACGTTCCTCGTCGAACTCCCACTTGAGATCGACGCCATCATCTGCACTGGCATCGTCGGCACCTGCAACTGTTTTGGAAGTATCTGTGAGTCACGGGGACTCAGCAATCTCACACCCGCGAGATCAAGACTATTTAAGCTTATAGGACAAGGAGGTGCAAAGAGGTGGAGCTGCAGCGGCAAAAGCATATATGGTGGCTAACTTGCGCAAATGAGAGCGAGAAGAGAAGCAAGGAACGGACGTCATCTAGCAATGACCAAGAAGAGGTCCTGAACACCTACTTACGTCATACATAACACAGACCGTGTTCACTTCCCGGACTCCGCCGAGAAGAGACCATCACGGCTACACACGCACTTGGTGTATTTTAATTGGGTCAAGTGACAAGTTATCTACAACCGGACATTAACAAATTCCCATCTGCCTCATAACCGCGGGCACGGCTTTCGAAAGATAATACCCTGCAGGGGTGTCCCAACTTAGCCCATCATAAGCTCTCACGGTCAACGAAGGATAAACCTTCTCCCGGAAAGACCCGATCAGTCTCGGAATCCCGGTTTACAAGACATCTCGACAATGGTAAAACAAGACCAGCAAAGCCGCCCGAATGTGCCGACAAATCCCGATAGGAGCTGCACATATCTCGTTCTCAGGGCACACCGGATAAGTCAAGCTACGAGTAAAACCAGACCTCGAGTTTCCCCGAGGTGGCCCCGCAGGCTGCTCGGTTCGGACCAACACTCGAAGGAGCACTGGCCCGGGGGGGGGGTTAAAATAAGATGACCCTCGGGCTCGCGAAAACCCGGGGGAAAAGGCTTAGGCGGCAAATAGTAAAACCAAAGTTGGGCCTTGCTGGAGGAGTTTTATTCAAGGCGAACTGTCAAGGGGGTCCCATAAATCACCCGACCGTGTAAGGAACGCAAACTCAAGGAACATAATCCCGGTATAACAGTAACTAGGGCGGCAAGAGTGGAACAAAACACCAGGCATAAGGCCGAGCCTTCCACCCTTTACCAAAATATATAGATGCATTAATTAAATAAGAGATATTGTGATATCCCAACATATCCATGTTCCGACATGGAACAAACTTCAACTTCACCTGCAACTAGCAACGCTATAAGAGGGGCTGAGCAAAAGCGGTAACATAGCCAAACAACGGTTTGCTAGGAAAGGATGGTTAGGGCTGACATGGCTAAAATAGGAGACATGATATAGCAAGTGATAGGTAGCGAGCATGGCAATAGAGCGAACAACTAGCATAGCAAAGATAGAAGTGATTTCGAGGGGTGGTCATCTTGCCTGCAAGATTCTCAGAGTTGTCGAAAGCTTGATCCTCGTAAGCGTACTCGACAGGTTCCTCGTTCACGAACTCGTCTCCCGGCTCTACCCAAGACAAGAACACAAACAAACGGAACCACAATCAACAACGAGAAATGCGCAAGCAACATGATGCAAAACATGTATGATATGCAAGATATGATATGCGATGCATATGCGTGCTCCGGAAGGAAAATGATGAACATGGCAGTAACTTGGCAAACCAAGCATGCCACTGGAAAGATGAGATGATTTCGGTCGAAATCGATATAAAGATCACCGGAATCGGATGCACGGTTTGCAAATGGCAAGCAAAACAAGAATGACACTAATCTGCGATAAACAGCAAGATAGCACTTAAAATGCAACAAGTAACAATGCTACAGCACCCCAACATAGCAACAAAGCACATGGCAGTAATCTACAGGAGATGCTTGACAAAAGATGAACACTGAGCTACTGCTAGTTCACAACATATCAAGCTCAAACAAGCATGGCAAAAGTGCAAAAGATTACAGGTTCACAGACTTAGTGAAAAACTGGACATGGCAGAAATCAGCATCAGGTAGCAATGTTCAGAGCACGAAATCAACATGCTACAGGAACTTAACATAGCAAAACAAGGCATGTTAGTGTTCTACTAAATGCACATGACAAAAGTCCCTTAATGACCATAAGCCAAAAAGGACCAGAAGAAATGATGGCAAGCATGTAAACATAGCAAGTTTCGTTATCAGGTTTCAGACTTAGCAGAAAACAGAGCATGGCAGAAATATAAATATGTAGGCCTCTTTGTGAGCTTGATGCACTCATTACAGAGCAATGCATGACAAACCAAGCATACCTACAGCAAGATGACATGTTTATGAAGCTATCCATGGCAATAACAATTGCATAGCATGTATGGATCAACTACAATAAGCTTGGAAAAAATGCATGTCATGTTAAGAATCTGCCAGAAATATTTTATGGCAAAAGTAGAGCAAGATTGAGTCATGCTATGGTACTCTAAAATTGCAAACAATTGTAGGAATGGATCAATTACAACTATATCTAAAAAACATCCTTACTGAACATCTCCAAAATATGCATGGATCTCTCTGTAGCATCAAGTTTATATGGTAACAAAATTACAGCAGACGAGGACTTAGAGAAATCATTAAGTCCCTGAAATCAGAAATATTACGGGACCTACTTTGCATGCTTGTGCTAGTCACCACAGAGATCAAAAAAATACATGGACTATACCACTGAAAAGATGGAATGGCATACTTCAAAATACATGTAGAGCTCATGCTCAAAAGATGTACAGATTAAATGATACAAAAAAGACAAATCTCCAAGTTCTGATAAGAACCAGAGGTTAACAGCAACTAGCCCTCTTCCAACGAAGATTTGGGCATCAAGATGACCTCTAATGAAAATGGTGCAATTGAACAAAATGAAGAGCATCACGAGGCGAACAATTTGACATATTATACGCGCGACTCGGAGCTACACGCACAAAGTTATCGCGTCGGGAACAGGAGCACTTGCGGATAGAATTCTCAGACTTAGGAAAAAACGGAGGGGGGTTTCGGGTCAACCTTTGACCAGATCTGGATCGCGGTCAACGGGAGCTCGAGCTCGCCGGCTCGGGCCGGAGGAGGAGAGGGGGCCGGCGGGCGAGGGGACCGGAGGCCGGAGGCGAGGCGGCGGCGCCGGAGGAGGGGGCCGCCGGCGGGGGCGGCGAGCGCCGGCGGTGATGGCGCGGCGGCGGGGGCCGGTGGCGATGGCGGCCGGCGGCGCGGGCACGGGGCCCGAGGCGGAGGCGGCGGGAGGAGGCGGGCCGGAGGGCCGGCGATGGGCCTGCGGGCCGGCGGCGCGGTGGAGAGTCCGGCGGGACACGTGTCGCGCTCTGACTGGTCGGGGCGCGGCGGCGGACGTTGTCCGGCGGCGGCTGGACGCGTCCGCCCGCGGAGAGGGGAAAAATTAGGGTTTCGCCTGCAAACGTATTTCGGGATGCCCACACATTTATAGGTAGAGGGAGTTAGGAGGCTCCAAATGAGGTGCGGTTTTCGCCCACACGATCGTGATCGAACGACCTAGAGCATGGAAGAGAGTTTGGTGGGCTTTGGGCTGGTTTTTGGAGGGGGTTTTTGCTGGATACTCAAATGGACTTTGCGGATGCCCGGTTAACCGTTGGAGTACCAAACGACCTCCGAATGGAACGAAACTTGACCGGTAGTCTCCGGGTGGTATATTAAGACCACTTGACAAGCCTCGGTCCATTCCGAGAAAGTTTGACACACGCACACGAAAGAAAACAAGAGGGGTGCACCGGAGGAGATAGGAGCGCCGGATTGGAAAACGGACAACGGGGAAAATGCTCGGATGCATGAGACGAACACGTATGCGAATGCAATGCACATGATGACATGATATGAAAATGCATGACATGACAAAATACAAAACGAAAGACAAAACCCGACAACGGAGGGAAAAACATATCACATAGCCGGAAATGGCAAGAGTCGGAGTTACAAATATGGCAAGTTACATGCGGGGTGTTACAACACTCCACCACTACGAGAGGATCTCGTCCCGAGATCTAGGACTGAAAGAACTCCGGATATTCGGAACGGAGATGGTCCTCGCGTTCCCAGGTGGCTTCCCGGTCGGAATGGTGCGACCACTTCACTTTCAGGAATTTGATAGACTTGTTGCGAGTCTTGCGCTCAGTTTCTTCAAGAATAGCAACTGGGTGCTCATGATAAGACAAATCTTCTTGGAGGTCAATCTCTTCGAAGTCGATAGTGCGCTCAGGCGTCTTGAAGCACTTGCGGAGCTGTGACACGTGGAACACATCGTGCACGTTCGCGAAGTTGGAAGGAAGCTCAAGTTGATAGGCGAGGTCGCCTCTTTTGCCAATGATCTTGAAAGGACCCACGTATCTAGGGGCAAGCTTCCCTTTGATACCGAAGCGACGAGTGCCTTTCATTGGAGAGACGCGGAGGTAGACATGGTCTCCGATCTCGAAAGCCAAATCACGATGCTTACTATCATAGTAACTCTTCTGACGCGATTGCGCGGCTTTGAGATTATCACGGATGACTTTACACATTTCTTCAGCTTCAGTGATTAAGTCATTGCCAAGAAGTTGGCGTTCACCAGTCTCTGACCAATTGAGAGGAGTACGGCACTTTCTGCCATAGAGAATCTCGAATGGGGCCTTGCCCGAACTCGCTTGGAAGCTGTTGTTGTAGGAGAATTCAGCATATGGAAGACAATCTTCCCATTTCATGCCAAAGGAAATGACACAAGCCCTGAGCATATCTTCAAGAATTTGATTGACTCGCTCGACTTGGCCACTAGTTTGAGGATGGAAAGCTGTGCTGAAGCGAATGTTTGTGCCCATGGCCTTCTAGAAGGAGTCCCAGAACTTAGAGGTGAAGATACTTCCACGATCTGAAGAAATCAATTGTGGAATGCCGTGCAAGGAGACAATTCTGGAGGTGTAGAGCTCTGCCAGCTGAGCTGCTGTGATGGATTCTTTGATAGGAAGGAAATGAGACACTTTAGAGAGCTTGTCGATGACAACGAAGATAGCGTCATTTCCGCGCTTGGACTTGGGAAATCCAGTCATGAAGTCCATCTCGATATGATCAAACTTCCACTCTGGGATAGCAAGAGGTTGGAGGAGACCAGCTGGTCGTTGGTGTTCTGCTTTCACTCTTCGGCAGACATCACATTCATTCACGAATTGAGCAATTTCTCGCTTCATTCGAGTCCACCAATACGACTGCTTGAGGTCATGATACATCTTCGTACTTCCAGGATGAATGGAAAGGAGAGAATTGTGCGCCTCGTTCATTATGACTTTCCTTAGATCACCTTTCGGAACCACAATCCGGTCCTCGAAGAACAAAGTGTCTCTGTCATCAATGCGATAGCACTTGTATTTGGAAAGACCCTTGTCGATACCACGTTTCACCTTCTTCACCATGGCATCAAGGAGTTGTGCCTCACGAATTTGATCTTCCAAAGTAGGAGATACTATGAGGTTGGCAAGAACGCCTTGAGGAACAACTTGGAGATTCAGCTTGCGGAAAGCTTCACAAAGATCCGGTTGGAAAGGCTTGAGAATTAAGCTGTTGCAATAAGCTTCCTGCTTAAAGCATCTGCAATGACATTTGCCTTGCCTGGAGTATATTCGATACTCGGATTGTACTCTTGAATCATTTCGACCCATCGAGTCTGCCTGAGGTTGAGGTTGGGCTGAGTGAAGATATACTTGAGACTCTTGTGATCAGTGAAAATGTCCACTTGTCTTCCCAACAAGAGATGTCTCCACGTAATCAATGCATGGACAACTGCCGCCAACTCAAGATCGTGAGTGGGGTAGTTCTTCTCGTTGGGCTTCAACTGCCGAGAGGTATAGGCCACAACTTTCTTCTCTTGCATTAACACAGCACCGAGACCTTGGAGAGAAGCATCACAGAAAACTTCATACGGCTTGGATTCATCAGGAGGAGTCAAGACAGGAGCTGTGACTAGTTTCTGTTTGAGAGTGTTGAAAGCAACGTCACACTCAGGAGACCAGACATACTTCACATGCTTCTGTAGGAGGTTGGAAAGAGGCTTTGCAATCTTGGAGAAATTCTCAACGAATCTTCGGCAATAGCTTGCAAGACCCAGAAAACTGCGGAGCTGCTTGACATTTTGAGGAGGTTCCCAATCCAGAACTGCGGACACCTTCTCGGGGTTAACAGCGATGCCTTTGGCAGAGATGATGTGACCAAGGAAAAGAACTTCATCGAGCCAAAACTCACATTTGGAGAACTTCGCATAGAATTGATACTCTCTGAGCTTGTCGAGCACCAATCGCAAATGTTTGGCATGATCCTGCTTATTCTTGGAGAAGACCAAGATATCATCGAGATACACCAGAACGAATTCATTGGTATAGGGGTTGAAGATGAAATTCATCATCCGAGAGAACACCGGAGGAGCATTGACAAGGCCGAAAGACACGACAGTATATTCATAAGAACCAAAGCTTGTTCTGAATGCTGTCTTGGGAATATCTTCTTCACGAATGCGAATCTGATGATAACCCATACGAAGGTCAAGCTTCGAGAATACTTTAGCCCCTTTGAGTTGCTCAAATAGCTCATTGATGTTGGGAAGTGGATACTTGTTCTTGATTGTCTTCTTGTTCAATGGACGGTAGTCGACACAAAGTCGGTCCGTGCCATCCTTCTTCTTGACAAAAAGAACACCACAACCCCATGGAGAAGAACTCGGTCTGATCAAACCCAGACGTTCTTGTTCATCGAGCTGCTTCTTCAATTCCTTCAGCTCGTTGGTCCAAGCTTGTATGGACGCTTGCAAACGGGTTCAGTACCAGGCTCTAGTTCGATAACGAACTCAACTGGCCGATGCGGAGGCATACCCGGAAGCTCTTCTGGAAAGACATCTTGATACTCGCAAACGACTGGAATTTGAGAGATGGCATCCAATTCGCCCTTCTCATTGAGAGAGAAAAACCGAATGGTTTCATCACGAGCGGCAAAAATAATCACATCCTCAGACGAGTGTGTCAATTGAATTTCCCTGGCAGCACAATCAAGTTGAGCCTTGTGCTTAGAAAGCCAGTCCATCCCGAGAATAAGATCAATATCCGAGTCACCAAGAACAATTGGAGAAGACTGAAATTTATAGTCGCCCATCTTGATGGAAACATCCGGAACCATCATACTAGAACTCAAACGTTTACCCGGAGAAACGACATCCATGGGTTTACTCAGATGAGAACAAGTGAATTCATGCTTGGCAAAAAACGGTCTTGACATGAAACAAAGCGATGCACCAGTATCAAAAAGAACTTTTGCAGGAATATCATTAACTGAGAGATTACCCATTATCACATCAGTAGATTCCTCCGCTTGAGCTGCATTCATCATGTTCACCTTGGCAGACTTTGGATTATGCTTGACCACTGCATTGCTGGAAGATCTGACAGGAGGAGGAGGAGGAAGACGCCTCTGGTTGAAGCACTTGTTAGCATAGTGACCTTTCTGCTGACATTTGTTGCAAGTCACCTCTGAGAGTGGACGGTGATAAGGAGCATTGGACTTTGGAGCTTGATTCTGAGACTTGTTCTGATAGCCAGAGTTGGAAGAGTTTGAAGAACCATGGCCACCTTTGTTCTTCTGCTGGTAAGGCTGACGAAACGGAGGAGGAGGAGGCAACCAGAACTTCTGTTGCTTAGCTGTCACAAGTGAGGAAGAAGAAGACTGAACTGCGTCTCTGACTCTCTTCTTAGAAGCCTCACACTTGAGCTGAGCAGCCTCTTGCTTCAGTGCCATATTGTAGAATTGATCAAACTGAGTAGGCTCAACAAGAACGAGAGCTAACTGCAGATCCTCTTTAAGGCCACCTCTGAAGTGATAGATCATGCTCTTCTCATCAGGAACGTCTTGTTTAGCGAAGCGAGCAAGTTTCTGAAACTGAATGTTGTATTGATACACAGACATGTTTCCTTGCTTGAGATTGCGGAACTCCTCACGCTTGCTCTCAACAACACTTTGTGGAATGTGGTGCGCTTTGAAGTCCCGACAGAAGTCAGTCCAAGTGATCACACGACCTCCTCTGGAATCTTTGTATTGTTGAAACCAATCAGCAGCTTGGTCCTTGAGCTGGAAAGAAGCGAACTTGACAAAGTCCTCAGGCCTGACATTGCTACATTCAAAATGCTTGTTGATGTCCACGAGCCAATCATCGGCATCCGTGGCCTCGGCACAGTAGCTGAAAGACTTGGGCTGATTTGCGAGAAACTGGTTGAGAGTGGCAAAGTGAAACTGATTGTTGCCTTGACCTTGATTGCCTTGATTGCCTTGCCCTTGAGTACGTTCTTGCAAGAGTTGCAGAATCATCTGAGCATTGGCGTTGGTGGCTGCCATGATTGCTTGCCATGCCTCCGGAGGTGGAGGTGGTGGCGGAGGGTTCGCTTGACTCCCTTCATTGCGATCCGGATTCTGACGCGTTGGCGGAGCCATCCTGAAGAGGGTGACATCCGTTAGCATCTTGATAGACAAAAGATAAGTAGAATCAACGGATAGAAATTGCAACATATAGTCTTCACAATAAACATTCGAACGAAGATGAACGAATGAATTCCGTAGTAAATCATCACACTTCCATAAGTTGAGAAGCCACTTGAAAAAGATATGGAATGAACATATGAATTCGAAGCAACTCGAATACCACAATACAAAATAAAACAAAGTATTGGCTTGCAGAATAAGCCGGAACAAACATATGATAGATATTTCGTCCGAAGTTTTCGTGGTGGGGCCCACACGGGCTCAATCGTACAGCACCATCATGTACAAGGCTGTGCACATGACATACGAAGCGTCCCCGAGTCGGCAAAGCCATGGACTCTTTAAGACACAACGAGACCACTGTAAAATCAACCGTATACAGGCGGACCACTAGACGTCGAACCCCAATCTCATATCATGCGTCTGTCGGAAAGATATCCTAAGGCTACTTGAATTCCCACTTATAAACTCCCGAAACTTTCTGGTTATGCAATCTGGTGTAGGGGATACAGGGGACACAAAATATATCACCCAAACTAGCAATCCCTAGATCCAGCTGTATCCATCCGTCAACACATAACCAAGAAACCTTCGGAAATCGTTTACCTCAACCTTCGAAAAACATCCGTTATACAAGTTATGGCAATACTCCCGAACTCCCGCCCCAGTACTGGGTGGCGTCGAGGTGATCTCACCAACAACTGCATAAAAGAGATTTCGATGTCGGCGAAACTCAGGTATTCCAGAACTGCAACGATAAAATTGTGACGACAACACCTCGGAGCTCAACTCCCCGGGACACTGCCACAACCCCTAAATGACAGGAGGCACCAAGAACAATGTTCTCGTCACAAATCCATCGGAACGATTCCAAGATACCCGCGTGATCCTAAAATTTTTTTAGTGAAATTTGAGGAGAGAGTAGTCAAAACTTCTACGTCAGGAGACCTCACCAGAGCGACGAAGGGACTGAGGAGTAAAAAGAATCCTACTCTCCGATATATATAATCCTAAGACTCAAAACATTTTTGTTCTAGACTCAACAACGCCAGCGATTCGATCAAGCAGGGGGCTCCTAAGTCGGGGATGGCTCTGATTACCAACTTGTAACGCCCACGATGCGGCTATATCTCCCACGTGTCGAGGCACGACTTAGAGGCATAACCGCATAGTGGTTTTGTCGCAAGAAGGGTCATCTTCACACAATCCCATGTAATGAACAAGAATGGGATAAAGAGTTGGCTTACAATCGCCACTTCACACAATACATAAATATCATTCATACATCATCCAAAATACAATCATATAGACCGACTACGGTCAAAATCCAGATGAAAATAAGACAACCCCAAATGCTAGATCCCCGATCGTCCCAACTGGGCTCCACTACTGATCATCAGGAAAAGACACATAGTAACGACCACGTTCCTCGTCGAACTCCCACTTGAGATCGACGCCATCATCTGCACTGGCATCGTCGGCACCTGCAACTGTTTTGGAAGTATCTGTGAGTCACGGGGACTCAGCAATCTCACACCCGCGAGATCAAGACTATTTAAGCTTATAGGACAAGGAGGTGCAAAGAGGTGGAGCTGCAGCGGCAAAAGCATATATGGTGGCTAACTTGCGCAAATGAGAGCGAGAAGAGAAGCAACGGAACGGACGTCATCTAGCAATGACCAAGAAGAGGTCCTGAACACCTACTTACGTCATACATAACACAGACCGTGTTCACTTCCCGGACTCCGCCGAGAAGAGACCATCACGGCTACACACGCACTTGGTGTATTTTAATTGGGTCAAGTGACAAGTTATCTACAACCGGACATTAACAAATTCCCATCTGCCTCATAACCGCGGGCACGGCTTTCGAAAGATAATACCCTGCAGGGGTGTCCCAACTTAGCCCATCATAAGCTCTCACGGTCAACGAAGGATAAACCTTCTCCCGGAAAGACCCGATCAGTCTCGGAATCCCGGTTTACAAGACATCTCGACAATGGTAAAACAAGACCAGCAAAGCCGCCCGAATGTGCCGACAAATCCCGATAGGAGCTGCACATATCTCGTTCTCAGGGCGCACCGGATAAGTCAAGCTACGAGTAAAACCAGTCCTCGAGTTTCCCCGAGGTGGCCCCGCAGGCTGCTCGGTTCAGACCAACACTCGAAGGAGCACTGGCCCGGGGGGGTTAAAATAAGATGACCCTCGGGCTCGCGAAAACCCGGGGGAAAAGGCTTAGGCGGCAAATGGTAAAACCAAAGTTGGGCCTTGCTGGAGGAGTTTTATTCAAGGCGAACTGTCAAGGGGGTCCCATAAATCACCCGACCGCGTAAGGAACGCAAACTCAAGGAACATAATCCCGGTATAACAGTAACTAGGGCGGCAAGAGTGGAACAAAACACCAGGCATAAGGCCGAGCCTTCCACCCTTTACCAAAATATATAGATGCATTAATTAAATAAGAGATATTGTGATATCCCAACATATCCATGTTCCGACATGGAACAAACTTCAACTTCACCTGCAACTAGCAACGCTATAAGAGGGGCTGAGCAAAAGCGGTAACATAGCCAAACAACGGTTTGCTAGGAAAGGATGGTTAGGGCTGACATGGCTAAAATGGGAGACATGATATAGCAAGTGATAGGTAGCGAGCATGGCAATAGAGCGAACAACTAGCATAGCAAAGATAGAAGTGATTTCGAGGGGTGGTCATCTTGCCTGCAAGATTCTCAGAGTTGTCGAAAGCTTGATCCTCGTAAGCGTACTCGACAGGTTCCTCGTTCACGAACTCGTCTCCCGGCTCTACCCAAGACAAGAACACAAACAAACGGAACCACAATCAACAACGAGAAATGCGCAAGCAACATGATGCAAAACATGTATGATATGCAAGATATGATATGCGATGCATATGCGTGCTCCGGAAGGAAAATGATGAACATGGCAGTAACTTGGCAAACCAAGCATGCCACTGGAAAGATGAGATGATTTCGGTCGAAATCGATATAAAGATCACCGGAATCGGATGCACGGTTTGCAAATGGCAAGCAAAACAAGAATGACACTAATCACAGCACCCCAACATAGCAACAAAGCACATGGCAGTAATCTACAGGAGATGCTTGACAAAAGATGAACACTGAGCTACGGCTAGTTCACAACATATCAAGCTCAAACAAGCATGGCAAAAGTGCAAAAGATTACAGGTTCACAGACTTGGTGAAAAACTGGACATGGCAGAAATCAGCATCAGGTAGCAATGTTCAGAGCACGAAATCAACATGCTACAGGAACTTAACATAGCAAAACAAGGCATGGTAGTGTTCTACTAAATGCACATGACAAAAGTCCCTTACTGACCATAAGCCAAAAAGGACCAGAAGATATGATGGCAAGCATGTAAACATAGCAAGTTTCGTTATCAGGTTTCAGACTTAGCAGAAAACAGAGCATGGCAGAAATATTAATATGTAGGCCTCTTTGTGAGCTTGATGCACTCACTACAGAGCAATGCATGACAAACCAAGCATACCTACAGCAAGATGGCATGTTTATGAAGCTATCCATGGCAAGAACAATTGCATAGCATGTATGGATCAACTACAATAAGCTTGGCAAAAATGCATATCATGTTAAGAATCTGCCAGAAATATTTTATAGCAAAAGTAGAGCAAGATTGAGTCATGCTATGGCACTCTAAAATTGCAAACAATTGCAGGAATGGATCAATTACAACTATAGCTACAAAACATCCTTACTGAACATCTCCAAAATATGCATGGATCTCTCTGTAGCATCAAGTTTACATGGCAACAAAATTACAGCAGACAAGGACTTAGAGAAATCACCAAGTCCCTGAAATCAGAAATATTACGGGGCCTACTTTGCATGCTTGTGCTAGTCACCACAGAGATCACAAAAATACATGGACTATACCACTGGAAAGATGGCATGGCATACTTCAAAACACATGTAGAGCTCATGCTCAAAAGATGCACAGATTAAATGATACAAAAATGACAAATCTCCAAGTTCTGATAAGAACCAGAGATTAACAGCAACTAGCCCTCTTCCAACGAAGATTTGGGCATCAAGATGACCTCTAATGAACATGGTGCAATTGAACAAAATGAAGAGCATCACGAGGCGAACAATTTGACATATTATACGCGCGAATCGGAGCTACATGCACAAAGTTATCGCATCGGAACAGAGCACTTGCTGATGAATTCTCAGACTTAGAAAAAAAAGGGGGTCGGGTCAACCTGACAGATGGATCGCGGCCGGGAGCTCGCTCGCCGGCTCGGGCGGAGAGGAGGAGGGGGCCGGCGGCGAGGGGACGGAGGCCGGAGCGAGGCGGCGGCGCCGGCGGGGGCGCGGCGGGGGCGGGCGGGCCGGCGGGAGGCGCGGCGGCGGGGCGGCCGGGGCGAGGCGGCGGCGGCGCGGGCCGGGCCGGGCGGGGGCGGCGGAGGAGGCGGGCCGGGGCCGGCGGGGCCGCGGGCCGGCGGCGCGGGGAGGCCGGCGGGCACGTGCGCGCTCGCGGTCGGGCGCGGCGGCGGACGTTGTCCGGCGCGGCGGACGCGTCCGGCGGCGCGGAGAGGGAAATTAGGGTTCGTCTGCGATTCGTTTTTCGGGATGCCCACATTTATAGGTAGAGGGAGCTAGGAGGCTCCAAATGAGGTGCGGTTTTCGCCCACACGATCGTGATCGAACGACCTAGAGCATGGAAGAGAGTTTGGTGGGTTTGGGCTGGTTTTGGAGGGGGTTTTTGCTGGACACTCAAATGGACTTTGCGGATGCCCGGTTAACCGTTGGAGTACCAAACGACCTCCGAATGGAACGAAACTTGACCGGTAGTCTCCGGGTGGTATATTAAGACCACTTGACAAGCCTCGGTCCATTCCTTGAAAGTTTGACACACGCACACGAAAGAAAACAAGAGGGGTGCACCGGAGGAGATAGGAGCGCCGGATTGGAAAACGGACAACGGGGAAAATGCTCGGATGCATGAGACGAACACGTATGCGAATGCAATGCACATGATGACATGATATGAAAATGCATGACATGACAAAATGCAAAACGAAAGACAAAACCCGACAACGGAGGGGAAAAACATTTCACATAGCCAGAAATGGCAAGAGTCGGAGTTACAAATATGGCAAGTTACATACGGGGTGTTACATTAATGCCCATAACTATGACAGTTACAGGTGTAAATAGTCACAACTACGACAGTTGCATGTAACGGTAGCTATAGCTCTACTTAAAGTTCAACCTAAGACTACTCGACCGTTGCATCTCCCATGTCATCTCTCCACCTCCCTTGTCCGAGTGATGGTGGTCATGCTGACTGGAGGGTTGGCGTCCGAGTGTTGTTGATGCGTCCGAGTGGACTTCCTGTTGTACGCATCTGAATGCTCATATGGTCCAGAGACCTAACAATGATGGTGTGGGGCCCTAGGTGGGCCCTGGATAATTGGTCCTTGGCCCTACCTGTAGTAGGTGACCTCATCATTAGCCCCTGAATCGGTTGAGCTTTCGTAGGGCAAATGGATTGAGCTCTTCAGTTAAGTCCGAGTGCTTCTGGGGCACTCAGAATATGTTTCCGAGTAGTATCCCGTTACGGTGGATACCACGTGTCGGTTACCCTTGACGAAAATACTTCTGTGGCGCGACATTTATCATTATGGAAGTGGACACTTCCGTGATGATAATTTTGGTATTGTCATGGAACACTTGTACGACAAGACAAGTATGACTATCTTGATTCTGTTATAAAATCGTCATGGATGTACATGCATGACAGAAAACGTGACCTATTGTGACAAACACGTATCATCACGAAAGTGCTTTTTTTTGTAGTGATAGTTGCGGATGCTTGCTAGAGTTCCAATCATAGGTGCATATGATCCAAGTACAGAAAGTATGTTAGCTCATGCCTCTCCCTCATATAAAGTTGCAATAATGATTACCGGTCTAGTTATCGATTGCCTATGGACAAATTCTTCTCTTGTGTTGCATAAAGCTTTCTACTAAACAACTAACTTTTATTATCCTACAAATTATTCGTTGTTTTATTCTAGCTAAGTACTTCTAGTTTTATCCTTGCAAACTTATCCCTACACCTACAAAATAGTTTCATACTTGTTCTAGGTAAAGCAAACATTAAGTGTGCATAGAGTTGTATCGGTGGTCGATAGAACTTGAAGGGAATATAAATCCTACCTTTAGCTCCTCGTTGGGTTCGACACTCTTATTTATCGAAAAAGCTACAATTGATCCCCTATACTTGTGGCTTATCAACAATTGATAGAAGAGCGCATAGTTATGATGTTATTCATGGCAATGATAATGTATATAGGTATCACGTCTGTGACAAGTAGACCGAAATGATTCTGCATCTATTACTATTACTCCACCAATTGACCGCCATCTAGCATGCATCTATGGCATTAAGTTCATGACAAACAGAGTAACGCATTAATCAAGATGACATGATGTAGACAAAGTAAACTCAAGCAATATGAATAAACCCCATCGTTTTACCCTTAATTGGAACAATACAAATACGTGCCTCACTACCCTTTCTGTCACTGGGTGAGGACACCGCAAGAGTGAACCCATCACAAAGCACCTCTACCACCGAAGATAAATCAATCTAGTTGGCCAAACCAAATGGATAGATCAAAGAGAAATACAAAACGATAACAAACATGCAAAATAAAGTTTAGAAAAGACTCAATTACTTTTAATAAATAATCTGATCGTAAACTCATAATTCATCGGATCCCAACAAACACACCGCAAAAGAACAATACATCGGATAGAACTCCAAGAAGATTGAGGAGAACATTGTATTGAAGATCAAAGAGAGAGAAGAAGCTATATTGCTAGCTATGGACCCGTAGGTCTATGGTGAACTACTCACGCATCATCGAAAGGGTAGTAAGGTTGATGTTGATTCTCTCTGTGATCAATTCCTGCTCTGGCAAAGTTCCAAAAAAGGCCTCCAAATGGGATCACAGAAGAACAGAAGCTTGCTGCGGCGGAAAAAGTGTTTCGCGTGGCTCTATGTTGGTTTGGGAATATTTGAGAATTATAGAGGTGGAATTAGGTCAAACGGAGTTGCGTGGGTGTCACGAGCTCAGGGGGCGTGCCTGGTGATCTTGTGGCTCTCCCGTAGATCTGTTGGCCTCCTCCCGACCATCTAGGGTCCCTTCTGGTCCAGAAAAAATCACCATAAAGTTTCATCGTGTTTGGACTTCGTTTGGTATTGATTTTCTGAAAAGCCAAAAACAAGCAAAAACAGCAACTGGCACTGGGCATTGAGTTAATAGGCCAGTGCCAAAAATGATATAAAATAGCATAATAAAGCATATAAAGCATCCAAGATTGATAATATAATAGCATGAAACAAATAAAAAATTGTAAATACATTGGAGACGTATCAACATCCCCAAGGTTAATTCATGCTTGTCTTCGAGTAGGTAAATGATAAAAACAAAATTTTTGACGTTGAATGCTGCCTAGCATGTTTATCATGTAATCTCTTTATGGTATAAATATTGAGAAACGATGTAGTAATAATATCAACATAATAATATCCATGAATATAAGAAACAGAATCATTACTTTTTCAAAATATATGATGCTTAACGAATCTTTTCCCAACTCATTTTATCATGTTAGCATGGCATGACTCCACCTACACCGCATAAATATAAATCATGAGCACCCGGTGTCAAACCATGCAACTAGATCGTACTTCTAACACGCTTCAACATTTTCAACTTCACGCAATACATGAGCGTGAACCATGGATACAACACTATAGGTGGAATAGAATGCGGTGGTAGGGATCAATAAGGAAAGTCAAAAGGAAGAAGGTCTCGCATCAGCTCAGCGGGTCAACGGGCAATGGAGAGGCCCATCAATCGATATCAATTCAAGGAGTAGGGGTTGCCATGCAACGGATGCACTAAGAGCTATAAGTATATGAAAGCTCAATGGAAACTAAGTGGGTGTGCATCCAACTTGCTTGCTCATGAAGACCCCGGACATTTGAGGAAGCCCATGATAGAAATATACAAGCCAAGCTCTATAATGAAAAATTCCCACTAGTATATATGAAAATGATAACTCAGGAGACTCTCTATATGAAGAACATGGTGCTACTCTGAAGCACAAGTGTGGAAAAGGATAGTAACATTGCCCCTTTTCTCTTTTTCTCTTGTTTTTGGGCTCTTTTGGCCTTTTTTTTATTTTTCATTTCTCGTCCAGAGTCTCATCCCGACTTGTGGGTGATAACCCACAAGTATATGGGATCTCAATAGTTTTCGAGGGTAGAGTATTCGACCCAAATTTATTGATTCAAAAGAAGGGGAGCCAAAGAATATTCACGAGTATTAGCAGTTGAGTTGTCAATTCAACCACACCTGAAAGACTTAATATCTCCAGCAAAGTATTTAGTAGCAAAGTAGTATGGAAGTAACGGTAACGGTAGCAAAAGTAACAGTAACAATTTTGTAGCAATTGTAACAGTGACAACGGCAAAGTAACTTAGCAAAGATCAATATGTGAAAAGCTCGTAGGAAATGGATCAGTGATGGATAATTATGTCGAATGGCATTCATCATGCAACAGTTATAACCTAGGGTGACACAGAACTAGCTCCAATTCATCAATGTAATGTAGGCATGTATTCCGTATATAGTCATATGTGCTTATGGAAAAGAACTTGCATGACATCTTTTGTCCTACCCTCCCGTGGCAGCGGGATCCTAATGGAAACTAAGGGATATTAAGGCTTCATTTTAATAGAGAATCGGACCAAAGCATTAGCACTTAGTGAATACATGAACTCCTCAAACTACGGTAATCACCGGAAAGAATCCCAGTTATTGTCACCTTGGGGTATGCGGATCGTAACTCATAATAGGTGTCTAAAACTTGCAAGATCAGATCAAGAACACACATATATTCATGAAAACATAATAGGTTCAGATCTGAAATCATGGCACTCGGGCCCTAGTGACAAGCATTAAGCATAGCAAAATCATAGCAACATCAATCTCAGAACATAGTGGATACTAGGGATCAAACCCTAACAAAACTAACTCGATTACATGATAAATCTCATCCAACTCATCACCGTCCAGCAAGCCTACGATGGAATTACCCACTCCCGGCGGTAAGCATCATGAAATTGGTGATGGAGGAAAGTTGGTGATGATGATGGCGACGAATCCCCCTCTCCGGAGCCCAAAACAGACTCCAGATCTGTCCTCCCGAGGAAGAACAGGAGGTGGCGGCGGCTCTGTATCGTAAAACGCGATGAATGCTTCTCCCTGATTTTTTTCACCCCGAATAGGTACTTATAGTGTTGGAGTTAGGGTCAAAGGAGGTCCAGGGGCCCACAAGCCTGCAGGGCGCCCCCCAGGGCTTGTGGCCTTTGGGTGGCCCCCCTCTGGTTACTTCTTGCGCCAATATTTTTTATATATTCCACAAAAATGCTCCGTAGATTTTTAGGTCAATCTGAGAACTTTGATTTCTGCACAAAAATAACACCATGGCAATTCTATCGAAAACAACGTCAGTCCGGGTTAGTTCCATTCAAATCATGCAAATTAGAGTCCAAAACATGGGCAAAAGAGTTTGGAAAAGTAGATACGATGGAGACGTATCAACTCCCCCAAGCTTAACCCATTGCTTGTCCTCAAGCAATTCAGTTGACAAACTGAAAGTGACAAAGAAAAACTTTTACAAACTCTGTTTGATCTTCTTGTTGTAAATATGTCTAACTGATGTTCAGGTTTTTAGCAAAGGTTATGAACTAACCATATTCACAATAACATTTAGGTCTCACATCTACATTAACTAGCGAGCAATAATAACAAATCTCGGATGACAACACTTTTTTCAAAACAATCACGATATAATAAGATATAATGGTATCTCGCTAGCCCTTTCTGAGACTGCAAAACATAAATGCAGAGCACCCCTGAAGATCAAAGACTGACTAGACATTACAATTCATGGCAAAAGAGATCCAGTCACACTCATACTCAACATCAATTAATAACAAAGCATATAAATGACAGTGGTGCTCTCCAACTGGTGCTTTTAATAAGAGGATGATGACTCAACAATAAAAGTAAATAGATAGGCCCTTCACAGAGGGAAGCAGGGATTTGCAGAGGAGCCAGAGCTCGAGCTTTTAAAATAGAGATGAATATAATTTTGAGCGGTATGCTTTCATTGTCGACATAACAACCAAGAGATCTCACTATCTTCCATGCTAGATACATTATAGGCAGTTCCCAAATAGAATGGTAAAGTTTTTTACTCCCCTTCCACCAACAATCACACTCCATGGCTAGCCAAATCCACGGGTACCGTCCATACCAACAACAGTCCTGGGGGAGTTTTGTTTTATGATTATATTTTGATTTGATCTCGAGCATGGAACTGGGCATCCCGATTACCAGCCACTTTCTCGTGAATAACAAGTGAATAAACACTCATTGTGAGAATAACCCACCTAGCATGGAAGATACTGACAGCCCCTAGTCGCTACATGAGCGATTGGGGCATACAAAATAGATTATCATTTGAAGGTTTAGAGTTTGGCACATGCAAATTTACTTGGCACGGCAGGTAAATACCACATATAGGTAGGTATGGTGGACTCGTATGGAACAACTTTGGGTTTAAGAAAGTGGATGCACAAGCAGTATTCCCACTTAGTACAAGTGAAGGTTACCAAAAGATGGAGGAGCGACCAACTAGAGAGCGACAAGCGTCATAAACATGCATTGAGATTAATCAACATTGAGTGCAAGCATGAGTAGGATATAAATCACCATGAACATAAATATCGTGGAGGCTATGTTGTTTTTGTTTCTACTACATGTGTGAACATGTGCCAAGTCAAGCCACTTGAATAATTCAAAGGAGGATACCATCCTATCATACTACATCATAACCATTTTAAAATGCATGTTGGCACTCAAGACAAACCATTATACACTCCTAGCTAATTAAGCATGACATGGGTAACTATAATCTCTAATTGTCATTGCAAACATGTTTCATCCATAATGGGCTGAATCAAGAACGACGAGCTAATCATATTTACAAAAACAAAATAGGTCGAGTTCGTACAAGCTTTTCTCCATCTCAATCACTTCATCAAATATCGTCATTATTGCCTTTCACTTGCACGACTGAACGATGTGGATAATAATAAGAGTGCGCGTGCATTGGACTAAGCTGGAATCTGCAAAAAATTATTAAGAGGAGAAGACAAGGTAATATGGGCTCTTCGTTAGATAACCAATAATGCATATGAGAGCCACTCAACATTTTCATCATGGTCATCTCCTCACGACCCAAAGAAATAGAAAAGAAATTCAAAGAAACACATTGAAATATTTTTGGAGTTTTTGTTTTTCTGAAGAAAGTAAAACGAAAATGAGAAAAACTATTTACACGGGAAAGCTCCCAACAAGCAAAAGAAGAACGAGAAATCTTTTTGGGTTTTCTTTCAATACTACTACTAAATAAACTAGAAAGTAAAAATAAAAAGAAGCGAGAACTATTTTTTTTGGATTTTCTCAAAGTTTTTCAGACACACAAGAAGAAAGCAAGAAAAATAAACAAACATGGATAATACAATGAAAAAGGATGAACACCGACAACTAGAATGAAAGTGTGAACATGAATGTAATGTCGGTGAGAAATACGTACTCCCCCAATCTTATGCTTTTGGCCTAAGTTAGTCTATGGCCACGACTCGAAATAAGCCTCTCCTGGATACTGCGGAGGATCCTGAGGGTTCCACTGGTTGGCGAGCTCTTGTGGCTCGCACTGGTAAACAAGCTCCTGACTGGTAAACAAGCTCCTGGCTCAGGTGCTGGGGGTTGTGAAAGACCCCAAAATCTGTAGATGTCCTCGGGCATAATAGTGTACCTTCCTGAATGAATATCGAACAAAGAAGAAGCAGGCAAGGTAATAATATCACAAGTACCCTGACTAAATACTAGGTTGTAGAGGAGCCTCTTTTCATCATCTTTTTAACAAAATCATGTGCTACCATAGTAGCATAATTTAAATACTAAGTGGGCAACAACATCTCCTCCTCATCATGAAGCCTAATGGGTATCTCAAAATGCTTAGCTAGGCGGGAGGCATAGATACCTCCAAAAACAGGACCCTTCGAGCGGTTTGTGTTTAACCGTCGAGCAACCATGGCGCCCAAACTGAAAGTTCTATCAGAATATAAAGCATGGCGCAAAATAGCAAGGCCAGGGGCACTAAGGCCTCCACTCTCCCCATGACCAACCAAACGTCTCCCTGCAAATAATGAATAACAGCGAAAAACAGGAAAAATGTAAACTAGCCACTCTCGCCTTCGACACTCCTCTCTCTTCCCCCACAGTAGTTTCAGCAATAAAGTCCTCCATGTCTCTAGGACATGGTTCACTGACGCCGCCCTCATAAGGTAATTTGCAAACATCGCAAAAATCATAAAATGTCATTCGCTTGGGCACATCATACAAGTGAAATTCTACCATAGGAGCATCCTTCCTAGCATGAAAGTGAAAATTTTGCACGAAGGTATTAGTGAGTAGGAGGTATTGGTCACACTTATCTTGGAGGAAGGCGGTGATGCCGGCATTTTCCGCCAAGAAATAGAAATCATCATAAATTCTGGCCGCCCTCAAGAATGTATCACTTGGCCACTCACATGGTCGAACCTCCGCGACGTGAGGAAGGTTGTACTTGGGCTTCTTCTTCTCCTCATTCTCCTTTTCTCCTGAACTCCGGCTTGAAGAGCCCCTTAACCACTTCTTCGTGGTTTCCTTTTTCTCTGAAAATTTCTGAAATTTTTAGTGACTCAAAATAAAAGTGAACCAAACTCAACAAAACCAATAGCAACTACTCCCACAAGTGCCTAGAGGCTATATCATGCAACAAAACTACTTTGGACCATCTAAATTTCACATGCAAGCTCAAGAACATGGTCACCACAACAGAAAAAATTTGCAATCTATAAAGCACTAGAACAAAAACTAATTGGAACATTGGAGGAGTCACATACCGATGAACAATCCCCCAAAACAGTTTTGCAAATGGAGCTTTGAGCAAGGAGATCAAAAATGGCAGCAAGACGACCAACACGGGTTTGAGCAACATGATGATTTTTCTGGAGGAAGACCAAGTGGATGGGTGCTGGCATAAGTGAGGGGAACCCACGTGGGACCCACAAGCCTTGTAGGCGCACCCAGGGGGTGGGTGCGCCCTATGGGCTTGTGGCCCACTGGTGCACCTCCTTGAGGTGTTTTCAGTGCCAAAAATTCTTAAATATTCTAAAAAATCATACTAAATTTTCAGGGCATTTGGAGAACTTTTATTTTTTGGTCATTTTTATTGCACGGATAATTTAGAAAACAGAAAAATAATAGTATTTTGCTTTATTTATTCTAAATAGCAGAGAGTAAAAGTTGGGTACAAAAGGTTGTGCTTCCTATATTCATCCATCACATGCCCATCAAAAGGAATCCATTAATAAGGTTGATCAAGTCTTATTAACAAACTTCTTCCGAATGACATGGAAACAGAGAATTTTCGAATAACACTAGGTTACCTCAACGGGGATATGCATGTCCCCAACAATAAGAATATCATATTTCTTTTTGATAGTAGGAAGAGGGAATTTAAAACCAACAATAGCAATTGTTGGAATTTCTTCAATAGAGTTGATACTATTCACTTGAGGTTGTTTCTTCTGAAAGTGTATCGTATGCTCATTACCATTAACATGAAAAGTGACATTGCCCTTGTTGCAATCAACAACAGCCCCTGCAGTATTCAAAAAGGGTCTACCAAGGATGATCGACATACTGTCGTCCTCGGGTATATCAAGAATAACAAAGTCCGTTAAAATAGTAACATTTGCGACTACGATAGGCACATCCTCACAAACACTATTTGGTATGGCAGTTGATTTATCAGCCATTTGCAAAGAGATTTCAGTTGGTGTCAACTTATTCAAATCAAGTCTACGGTACATAGAGAAAGGCATAACACTAACACCGGTTCCCAAATCACATAAAGCAGTTTTAACGTAGTTTCTTTTAATGGAGCATGGTATAGTTGGTATTCCTGGATCTCCTAGTTTGTTTTGTATTCCACCTTTAAATGTATAATTAGCAAGCATGGTGGAAATTTCAGCTTCCGGTATCTTTCTTTTATTTGTAACAATATCTTTCATATACTTAGCATAAGGAGACATTTTCAGAATGTCAGTCAAACGCATACGCAAAAAGACAGGTCTAAACATTTCAACAAAGCGCTCAAATTTCTCATCATCCTTTTTCTTGGATGGTTTAGGGGGAAAGGGCATGGGTTTCTGAACCCATGGTTCTCTTTCTTTACCATGTTTCGTAGCAATGAAGTCTCTCTTATCATATCTTTTATTCTTAGGTTGTGGGTTCTCAAGATCAACAGTAGGTTCTATCTCCACATCATTATCATTACTAGGTTGAGCATCTAGATGAACATCATCATTATTATTATCACACTACAAAAAAATACACTTCTGTGATGATACGTGTTTGTCACAGTAGGTCACATTTTCTGTCATGCATGTACATCCATGACAATTTTATGACAGAATCAAGATAGTCATACATGTGTTGTCGTAGAAGTGTTCCATGACATTACCAAAATTATCATCACGGAAGTGTCAACTTCCATGACGATAAATCACGCGTCATAGAAGTGCTTTCGTCAAGGGTGACCGACACGTGGCATCCACCGTAACGGGACGCCCTTAAGCAATCGGGTCCGGTTTTCGATTCGATAACCCGCTAACAGCCACGACCAATGCCGTTTTTTCCATGTGTAAAATTCTCATTGGTTGATGGAACCACGTGTCAGCTCCGCGTTGGCACATTTGTCACTCATCCAATGGGCGAGATGCGCCTATGATACGTTGACACATGGACCGGCCCAAAAGTGGCCCATAAAGATTAAATGGGCCCGCCCAACTAAAGGCCCACAAGATTTAGCGGGCCATAATGGGCCGGCCCAGCTAAAGGCCCACAAGATTTTGCAGACCATAATGGGCCAGCCCAGCTAAAGGCCCAACATTCTCAGTTAAGGCCCGTATGGCTAGTGTCAAATCGGCCCATCAACGGCCCGTCCTAAACTTGTCATCATCGCGGCCCATGGTCACTTCTGGCCCGTTAACAGTCCGCTAAGAATTTGGGCCAAATTATGGCCCAATGTGTTTCCGGCCTGTTAAAGTCCTGCTTCATTTGGGCCTATTTATAGGCCATTGAAACTTTCGACTCATAAACAACTATGAAGGATATCGGTCATATTCGGCCATGTCTGACATTCGGTCTGTCAGAGGCCCACTACAGATTTGGGCCACTTTCAGCCTGTTGTGACTTTTAGCCTGTTAATGTCGGACGAAATCCATGGGTCATATGTGGCCCAACGCCACATCGGGCCTACTAACGGCCCATATAAAAATGACAATAATCAAGCCCGACCGAACTTCCGGCCTGTTAAAGGCCCGTGTAGTAGGTCGGCGCATTTACGGCCCGTCTGAATTTCGGCCTATGGACGATCCGCATTGTAAATGGGCAACCATTTCGGCCTGCTAAGACCAGTGGGTTATTTGGCACAATCAGGGCCCAATCTTACTTTCGGCCTATTAAAGGCCCATGTTTTTGATGGGCTCGAGATATTTACACATGTAAAAGGCCTATTATTACTGAGGGCCCAAATTATGTTTAGGCCTGTTAAAGGCCCACTATGGGCACATGCCTACCAGAAAAAATATGAAAGCTTATGCTGATTTAGGCCCAGATATTTTAGTGGGCTACATGCAAATTTCGGCCGAGAATCGTTTTTAGCCCAATTGGAATGGGCCCAATGAATGTTGGCATGTTGGGCTCCTACGAAGCTTTCGGCCAAATACATTACTAAAATAAACCTACACTATACAAAAATAGCGTCGTAATTACTGCAGCGTTTGGTAGCATCATAAATGCTGTATCACAACAAAATAAATTCCAACCAGCACTACAAAAAAATACACTTCCGTGATGATACGTGTTTGTCACAGTAGGCCACGTTTTCTGTCATGCATGTACATCCATGACAAATTTATGACAGAATGAAGATAGTCATACCTGTGCTGTCGTAGAAGTGTTCCATGACATTACCAAAATTATCATCACGGAAGTGTCCACTTCCATGACGATAAATCGCGCGTCACAGAAGTGCTTTCGTCAAGGGTGACTGACACGTGGCATCCACCGTAACGGAACGCCATTAAGCTATCGGGTCCGGTTTTGGATCCGATAACCCGTTAACAGCCCGGACCAATGGGGATTTTCCACGTGTAAAATTCTGATTGGCTGACGGAAATACGTGTCAGCTCCGCGTTGGCACAGGTGTCACTCATCCAATGGGCGAGATGCGCCTATGATATGTTGACACGTGGACCGGCCCAAAAGTGGCCCATAAAGTTTAAATGGGCCGACCCAACTAAAGGCCCACAAGATTTTGCGGTCCATAATGGGTCAACCCAGCAAAAGGCCCACGAGATTTTGCGTATCATAATGGGCCGGCCCAGCTAAAGGCCCGTGAGATTTTGTGGGCCATAATGGGCCGGCCCAGCTAAAGGCCCGCGAGATTTTGCGGACCATAGTGGGCCGACCCAGCTAAAGGCCCAACATTCTCAGTTAAGGCCCGTACGGCTAGTGTGAAATCGGCCCGTCAACGGCCAGTCCTAAACTTGTCATCATCGCGGCCCATGGTCACTTCTGGCCCGTTAACAGTCCGCTAACTGTATGGGCCGAATTACGGCCCGATGTATTTCCAGCCTGTTAAAGGTCCTGCTTCATTTGGGCCCATTTACAGGCCATTGAAACTTTCGGCCCATAAACGATCGTGAAGGATTTGGGTCCTATTCGGCCATGTCTGACATTCGGCCTGTTAGAGGCCCACTATAGATTTGGGCCACTTTCGGCCTGTTGTGATTTTTGGCCTGTTAACGTCGGACGAAATCCATGGGCCATATGTGGCCCAACATCACATCGGGCCCATTAACGGCCCATATAAAAATGATGATAATCTAGAACGACCGAACTTCCGGCCTGTTAAAGGCCCGTGTATTAGGTCGGCGCATTTACGGCCCGTCCGAATTTCGGCCTGTGAAAGATCCGCATCGTAAATGGGCCCAATCTCACTTTCGGTCTTTTAAAGGCCCATGTTTTTATGGGCTCGAGATATTTACACCTGTAAACGGCCTATTGTTAATGAGGGCCCAAATTATGTTTAGGCCTGTTAAAGGCCCACTATGGCACAGGCCTACCAGAAAAATATGAAATCTTATGCTGATTTAGGCCCAGATATTTTTAGTGGGCTACATGCAAATTTTGGCCCATAATCGTTTTTAGCCCAATTGGAATGGGCCCGACGAATGTTGGCATGTTGGGCTCCTACGAAGCTTTCGGCCGAATACATTACTAAGATAAACCTACACTATACAAAAATAGCGTCGTAATTATTGCAGCCTTTGGCAGCATCATAAATGCTGTATCACATTAAAAGGCCTGTTGGCATAAAGTTTACAGTCCTTGCAGATAATAGCACCATCAGATGTATAGAAGCATAGATCATTTGACCTGAGTGATAATGTTTCAGGCTGTAGAATCTGATGGAGCAGCACGATCTTCACCTTTTTTCCGCCATTGCTCTTGAACAACGAAGCGAATGTCTGATAGTCTGGTTTCAAAACCATTCATATCTTGACGACATTTGTCAACCACTATTCTTGTTTCCAAAACGACGTCCATTAGGGATTGGACTTGTGTCTGGAGCATAGATATATCACTCTGTCTAGCAGGAAGATTTTGTTCAGTAGGCGATTTGGACGAGGTTACCTTGACAACCAACCCAGAATTACGCAGGAAGGTGCTTTTTGCACTGTTAGTGGAGAGATACTGACGTATTGCAGCAAGAGGTGACATTGTGCCTGTGGTAGCCTCGTCACCTTCAGGTGGTTGTGTCTGTTCAATCATTTTTTCCATAGCTTCCTGAAAGTTTGAACTTGTAGATTAGTGTACCAGATAAGTTACTAATGAGACAAAAACAAACAAAGTAGGTTACACGTTTATACATAACTTATTTTGGTGAACTACTGTAATACATTAGCATGTATTGTAGTGCCAACTACATAATAAAATCACTTTCGGAACATATGTCCATGTAGCATGCCTACTGTATTGTCTATTTCCTCACATTCGTTGACATCTAAGGATAAAGAGACATGGTTTAAAGTAGGATGAACATAGTATGACATCATTCATATCATGGGCAAACAGATATAAAACAAACAGGCTATTTTATCATTGTGTGCGCACGTGAACATAACAACTAGAATACAGATCAAGACCAAAAGAATATCCTTCATCTCTTTTAAACCATGTAAGGTGAAATGATACGTTAAGACAACTGTGTATAAAAGTGAACAAAGTAACTGACATTGGCTGCAAACCAAGTAGTTAAATGAACACATCACAGTACCAATCAGTTCAAAGGCAGGAGGAGTAAGGACTTACAACAGCGGCTTGAACTGGTGTGCTCATGCCCTTCATCTTGCTGGTGTGGCAATCCTTGAAGATTTGCACTGCATTCGGTTCAGGTTCTTTTTGGTCCGCACAGGCTTTCCTCTGTATTTGGAACAAGTCAATATAGATACGATAATATGGCACAGAAAAAAGAAGGAAGTAGCAGCTATTTACAAGAGCCTCGCAGTGTGCAATATAGCTACGAGATCCTGTTGTCTGTTGGAATTTCACTTTAGAACGGTTGGTCTTGTTCTTCAAACAGTTAGCCTAGAAGAAGATACACTTGTAAGGCACATACATAAATACAAGTTCAATATGTGGTCTGATCAAATACATATAGCCTACCTGATACTTTGGATCAGACCAGTGTTTAACGAGGGCTGTCCAGTCTTCATCTGTAATATATTCCACTGGAGATGTTTGGGCGATTTCATTGTTAGCCTTGCCTTCAAAGTGAGATTTTCTAAGGTGGTACCGATACTGTCGCAGAGCAGACTGAAAAACATGAGTGCATGCTTGTTTAGTTGCATCATCTTTCGGATCCAACTTGAACCTCATCTGTTGAAAAAAGAATGTGAGTCTTATTAGGAGGAAGCTAGAAAGTATGGGACAGAGCAAGACAATATTACTAATTGCGATGAATAACATTACTTACGGATAAATGGTCAAGGAAGGTGTTAAACTGGGTATTGTCTTTCTCATTCCTGTACTGGATCCACGTTGGGAGGATACGTGCATGACACCTAACGGCAACGGCTGCCTCTGATACTAACTTGGCTGACTCTGTAGCATCACGTGGCCTTTTTAAACCTGCCTCAAAATGGATCTCCATTCTTCCTCCTTTAGATTTTGTTAATCTGTCAAGCATTATCCCTGATGTCTGTTTCCGCTTGCGTCGTGGTGCTAGTTCAACAACGAATATGGAAAGTGTTAGTGTACATCAAACTGTGAGAGTACATATAAAGGAGCATGCAACTGCAACTTGACTCGGTCAGGTACCGTCTTGGTGTTGATGCTCATGAGGTTCATCTGATCTTGCCAAGTCCTGTTGTGTCAGCAGTGCTTCGGAAGTAGTGTTAGGTGTGAAGGCAGCTTGGGAACTGGCCAGTTCCGGAGCAAACGAACGAGTAACTCGTTGAGATGCTGGTACAGTTGAAGCGGATGCTGCAGCTGGTGGAGCAGGTGATACTGTGTTTGTAGATTTAGCCGGTGGACTTGGACCTTCTACTGCACTATAAGTACCAGCAGAATCTGGACGGCAGATCCTTTTCCGTTTCACCCGACGAGTAACACCACTCCCTACTATATTATTTTCCTTGCTCTTTTTTGACTTTGCCATGTCAAGCCGTACCCACAACACAAAAGAATAAAATCGCTCTTCAGAACTCATTGATGCATGATACAGACAAGCAATACTTTGATGTAAGACAACCGTATGAGGATGGAATATGTAAGAAAAACAGGACGGCATGACATATTCACAGCTACGATGTGTAAACTAAGCAGAAGGATTTTCAAGAAAATAGAAGTAATGCAAGCTAGACACCATATGAAAGATGCAACCAATATTACTCTGCCAAGTTAAAAGTGTCTTGTCATAAGTGGCAATTCGAAAAATTAGAAGCAGTACAACGTAGAAATCAATGCAAGATGCAACCACTATCAAACTGCCATGTTAAAAGTGTCCAATCATGAGTGACTGATGCGGGATACACAACAGCAGTACTTTGATGTAAGAACATGGTATGATAGATAGATGCAGTGTATTCTAGACACAGAACGCCATGTCATATGCACATGTATAACGTATGAACTCAGCAGGTGCAATTTAATCAAAATAGAAGAAATACAGGCTAGACAACATATGCAACATGAAACCAATTATCACACTGTCAACTTAGAGCAAGCACCTGCGATGGTGGAGTACGGGAGATGAACTCATCATGTAGACTTGGGACTTCAACTTCATTAGCAGTAGCAGTGGCAAATCTAGAGAGTCTCTGTTTGCGTCGGTGCGGAGGACCACCAACATCCCCTAACTTACTCTTTTCCTTCCTATTTTCTGATATTGCCTTATGAAGTCAAAACCACAAGAAGATGAATAAAATTAGCTCTGCATAACTGGTTGATGCATGATACAGACGAACACTACTTTGATGTAAGGCAAGCGCAGGATAGGAGGATGGAATATATACAAAAAAGACAGCGTTTCATATTCACACGTACGATAGGAGGATGGAATATGTATGAAAAAACAGTAAGCGGAAGGCATTTCAACAAAATTAGAAGAAATGAAAGCTAGGCACCATATGAACATGCAACCAATATCACTCTATCAGGTAAAAAGTGTCTCGTCGTAAGTGCCATTTCAAGAAATTAGAAGCAGTACAAGCTAGAAGACAATGCAAGATGCAACCTACATCACAGTCCCAAGTTAAATGTGTCTTATGGGTAAGTGATCGTTGCAGGTATAAGTTGTAAGCTACGCAGATGCAATTCAACATAATCAGAAGCAATACAAACTAGACATCATACGGAAAACGCAACCACATATAACAGTTCCAAGTTAGAGCAAGCACCTGTGATGGTGGAGTAGGGGAGATGTGCTCATCATGTACACGTATGTTCTAGAAACAGGAACACGTGTCATATTCACAGGCATTATGTGTAAAGTAAGCAGATGCAATTCAACAAAGTTAGAAGCAATACAAGCTAGACATCATACGCAACATGCAACCACATATAATAGTGCCAAGTTAGAGCAAGCACCTGTGATGGTGGAGTAGGGGAGATGTGCTCATCATGTACACGTATGTTCTAGAAACAGGAACACGTGTCATATTCACAGGCATTATGTGTAAAGTAAGCAGATGCAATTCAACAAAGTTAGAAGCAATACAAGCTAGACATCATACGCAACATGCAACCACATATAATAGTGCCAAGTTAGAGCAAGCACCTGTGATGGTGGAGTAGGGGAGATGTGCTCATCATCTACACAGCTACGTTGACTGTCTAGCCTTGCGTTGTCTTGCGAATCTTGTTGGGAGGATGGCGGAGTAGAATCTGTAGAGAACCTCCGTTTCAGTTGCTCGGAAGGACCACCATCATCCAATGCCTTGCCAATTTCCTTCAGCTTTATTGATTTTGCATTGTGAGGTCAAACCGACAAGAAAAAGGAATATAATTCGCTCTTCAGAACTCATTCATGCATGATACTGACGAACACTACTCTGATGAAAGGCAAAGTCATGATACGAGGATGGAATATGTACGAAAAAATGGACGGCTTGACATATTCACACCTATGATGTGGTAACTAAGCAGAAGGCACTTCAACAAATTAGAAGCACTGCAAACTAGACACCATATGAAAGGTGCAATCAATATCACTCTGCCAAGTTAAAACTGTCTCGTCATAGGTGGCGTTCATCAAACTAGAAGCAATACATGCTAGAAATCATATTCAAGACGCAAACCAATATCACACTGCCAACTTAAAGGTGTTCCATCATAAGTGACTGATGCAGGATACACAAGAAGAGTAGTTTCATGTAAGAACATGGTGTGATAGACAGATATAGTATGTACCAAAAACAGGAAAGCGTGTCATATTCACACGTATCATGTGTAAGCTAAGCAGATGCAGTTTACACTAATTAGGAGCAATACAAGCTAGACACCATATGCAACATGCAACCAGATATCACACTGCCAAGTTAGAGCAAGCACCTTGGATGGTGGAGTAGGGGAGCGGAGACTTGGACCTTGTAATGCACTATCAGTACAAGGAGAATCGGTACAGATGCTCCGTTTACGTTGCTGCAGAGGACCACCATCATCGCCTTCCTTACTCTTTTCCTTCCTCTTTCTTGATTTTGCCTTGTCAAGTCAAACCCACAAGAAAAAGGAATAAAATTTGCTCTTCAGAACTCATTGATGCATGATACTGACGAACACTACTCTGATGAAAGGCAAAGTCATGATACGAGGATGGAATATGTACGAAAAAATGGACGGCTTGACATATTCACACCTATGATGTGGTAACTAAGCAGAAGGCACTTCAACAAATTAGAAGCACTGCAAACTAGACACCATATGAAAGGTGCAATCAATATCACTCTGCCAAGTTAAAACTGTCTCGTCATAGGTGGCGTTCATCAAACTAGAAGCAATACATGCTAGAAATCATATTCAAGACGCAAACCAATATCACACTGCCAACTTAAAGGTGTTCCATCATAAGTGACTGATGCAGGATACACAAGAAGAGTAGTTTCATGTAAGAACATGGTGTGATAGACAGATATAGTATGTACCAAAAACAGGAAAGCGTGTCATATTCACACGTATCATGTGTAAGCTAAGCAGATGCAGTTTACACTAATTAGGAGCAATACAAGCTAGACACCATATGCAACATGCAACCAGATATCACACTGCCAAGTTAGAGCAAGCACCTTGGATGGTGGAGTAGGGGAGCGGAGACTTGGACCTTGTAATGCACTATCAGTACAGGAGAATCGGTACAGATGCTCTGTTTACGTTGCTGCAGAGGACCACCATCATCGCCTTCCTTACTCTTTTCCTTCCTCTTTCTTGATTTTGCCTTGTCAAGTCAAACCCACAAGAAAAAGGAATAAAATTTGCTCTTCAGAACTCATTGATGCATGATACTGACGAACACTACTTTCATGTAAGGCAGCCGCATGATAGGAGGATGGAATATGTATTAAAAACAGGACGGCGTGACATATTGACATGTATGATGTATAAAGTGTAAACTAAGCACAAGGTGCTTGAACTTGTTAGAATCAATGCAAACTAGAAACGATATGAAAGATGAAACCAATATCACTCTGCCAAATTAAAAGGGTGCCCTAACAAATGTATTTGACCAAATTAGAAGCAATACATGGAAACAGGCTAGAAATAATATGCAATATGCAACGAATAAAGGTGACTCATCGTAAGTGATTGATGCAGGATACATAAGAGAGGTAGTTTCATGTAAGAACAAGGCTAACACATAGATGTAGTGTGTACCAAAAATAGGAAGGCATGTCATATTCAAGGTGTAATGTGTAAACTAAGCAGATACAATTTACCCTAATTAGAAGCATTACAAGCTAGACACCGTATGCAACATGCAACCACATATCACACTGCGAAGTTAGAGCAAGCACCTGTGATGGTGTTGTGGGGGAATTGCGGCCATCAACTAGAGAGCTACGTTGACTATCTTCATTTAGCCTTGCTGTTTCTTGAGAATCATGTGGGGAGGATGACACTGCACTCTTTAAACGAGTATGGCGTCTCACAGTAACCCACCAGGGTGACTGTCTCATCATAAGTGATCGACGAGGGATACAAAAGAGCATTAGTTTGATGTACGAACATGGTTAATAGACATATGTAGTACTCCCTCCGTTCGGAATTACTTGTCACAAAAATGGATGTATCTACAACTAAAATACATCTAGATACATTCATTTCTTGGACGAGTAATTACGAATGGAGGGAGTATGTATCAAAAACAGGAAGGCATGTCATTATCAAAGGTATGATGTGCAAAGTAAGCAGATGCAATTTAACCAAATTGGAAGCAATACAAGCTAGACACCATATGCAACATGCAACCACATTTGACAGCGCGTAGTTAAAGCAAGCACCTGGGATGGTTGTGTGTGGCAATTGAGATCATCAATTGCAGAGCTACGTTTACTGTCTCCAACTGCTGACACTGCATCCTTTAGAGTGCTGAAACGCTTAGTGCTTATCTTCGAATTACACTGGAGCGACTTCTGTCTTTTCTTTTCAGCATTCATCAACACTGCGTCAGAGTCTGAAATACCCATGCATAAAAAACAATAGTGTGAGTATGGGTGAAGTCTGTGCACAATTAGTACAGTGTAAAGGTAGTAGATAGCAGGTCGGTGAGAAATAAATGACGGGAGACATATGATAGCTCTGCAACATGCATGGCACACTAAATTACTACAGGATTTTATGAAAATAACATTCGACTGAAAACAAATAGGTTAGTCCATTTTTTCTGCACCGTCCGATGTACAAAGAACGGGCAGATCGCCTTCATCTACCTCCAGCCAGTCAGTGTTGATGATCTTCCTCGAAACGGCAGCGACCACCGGCCCAGTCCCCTGCCTGCGCCCTTCCCTCGACCTCACCGCATCGCCGTGCTTGGCACCGCCCCCCGACAATCCATTCAAGCCCCGCCGACCTCCAGATCGGGCGCAAGCAGCTCCTGCGCCCCACACCCCTATGATAGACACCGATGCGCCGCTTCCCCGGTGAACAGGTGGACTAGGTGCTCCGCGTGCCTAAGCGGGTGCTGCTTCTTTTAATTGCAGTTCGACTGACCCTGAATTGAAATCCAGGCGGCCTACTAACCTCTAGCAAAGGTGAAATAGTAAAGGGAGGAAACCTTGTGCATTTAGTATCACGAAGAAGATGCAGTAAGAAGCGCTCAACTAGTTTCTTTCGTGGGATGAATACGGTGTGAGCAGAGACGTAAGGTTTGCACGAATAAGGGAAGAGGAGTACCTCTTTCTGCTGGCATTGCTGTGTCCTCCTTCTATTTTTCCAACGATCTTCTTGTGGTCCGCCGGAAACGAGAAGTTGTGGAGGACGGTGCAGCCTTGGACGAACCCATGGCCAAGTTGTTTAGTGTGGTGCGGTGGCCGTCTGTCGGCAGCGGGGAAGCAGATCCGAGGCGGCGAATGACGGCATAGCGGGAACAGCTCCGGTGCGGTGGACAGTTGCGACAGTGGAGCGGCAGCAGTGAGGCGCAGGACGGCGTGGTCGGAGTGGTTCTGGTACGGCGCACATCGGCGTCGGCGTTGTGGAGGCAGCTCTACCTTGGCTTCAGCTGCTAAGTCCTTGAGGGCGTTGCGGTTGCGGTTGCGTTGGATGACGACGTTGGGGTACCGGCTCTGGCGTGATGGAGTTGGGCGGCGGTGGATTGGGCGCTATGGGGTGGAGGACGGAGGAGGCTGGGGTTTCGCGGCTGGTGGAGAGGGCGTTTTGGCGCCCACGGAGTATGAATGGGGAAACGGAGGGAGGCGGGGAACTAAGGGGGAACAATGTTTCGGTTTGGGACGCGCTTGTTTGAAATTTGGGGAAAGTTACAAACTTTGCCCCCATCTAAAATTTCGGACATATTGCGGGTTGGGGGTAGGACAGTAATCTCAGGTGTCCCAAATGTGGGCGGGATAGATTTCGGCCGAGCACATGGGTGTTTAGGCGCCCACGGCGTATGAATGCTTCTCGGAGGCGGTTGAGACTGGCGTCTTGGAGAAGTTACAAACCTACCCCGATGGACATCGGGCCGATAGGTTACACGGGCGAGAGTCAGGACAGTAATTTGCTACCACCAAACATTAGTCTCGCGCGGTTTCGGGTGACCAGAGGCCTATTTGGCGCTTCGTTCAATATTTGGGAGCAGAAGCATTAACGTTTTCGGTTCTCCTGAATTGAACATTTAGGATTGGTCAAACTTCACAAATCTTTACTCTTGAAAATCCTAAAGCTACGATTATTTTGGAATGGAGGTGGTACATTTGAATATACATTGTACACGAGTATATATTAAAAAATATGCAACTTACCTCAGTTCATGCATGGTTCTAGATATAATCTCCTTGGTTGCAAAAAAAGAGTTAGACATGCGTATGAATATATATAGCATGTTCAAACGCACAACAAAGATTGATGCCCCCTTTTACTGTTGGGGAACGTAGCAGAAATTCAAAATTTTCTACGCATCACCAAGATCAATCTATGGAGTAATCTAGCAACGAGGGGAAGGGGAGTGCATCTACATACCATTGTAGATCGCGATGCGGAAGCGTTGCAAGAACGCGGATGAAGGAGTCGTACTCGTAGCGATTCAGATCGCGGTTGATTCCGATCTAAGCGCCGAACCACGGCGCCTCCGCGTTCAACACACGTGCAGCCCGGTGATGTCTCCCACGCCTTGATCCAGCAAGGAGAGAGGGAGAGGTTGGGGAAGACTCCATCCAGCAGCAGCACGACGGCGTGGTGGTGATGGAGGAGCGTGGCAATCCTGCAGGGCTTCGCCAAGCACCGCGGGAGAGGAGGAGGGAGAGGGGTAGGGCTGCGCCAAGAGAGGGGAAGTCTCATGTGTATGGCAGCCCCAAAACCCCCACTATATATAGGGGAGGGGGAGGGGCTGCGCCCCCATCTAGGGTTCCCCCCCAAGGGGTGCGGCCAGCCCTAGATGGGAGTTGGAGGGGCGGCCAGGGGGGGAGAGGGGGGGGCGCACCACTAGGTGGGCCTTAGGCCCATCTGAGCCTAGGGTTTCCCCCTTCCCCCCTTCCTGCGCCCTGGGCCCCTTGTGGGAGGCGCACCAGCCCACCTAGGGGCTGGTCCCTTCCCACACTTGGCCCACGCAGCCCTCTGGGGCCGGTGGCCCCACCTGGTGGACCCCCGGGACCCTCCCGGTGGTCCCGGTACGTTACCGATAGCACCCGAAACTTTTCCGGTGACCAAAACAGGACTTCCCATATATAAATCTTTACCTCCGGACCATTCCGGAACTCCTCGTGACGTCCGGGATCTCATCCGGGACTCCGAACAACATTCGGTAACCACATATATCTATTTCCTATAACCCTAGCATCATCGAACCTTAAGTGTGTAGACCCTACGGGTTCGGGAACCATGCAGACATGGACGAGACGTTCTCCGGCCAATAACCAACAACGGGATCTAGATACCCATGTTGGCTCCCACATGTTCCACGATGATCTCATCGGGTGAACCACGATGTCGGGGATTCAATCAATCCCGTATACAATTCCCTTTGTCAACCGGTATGTTACTTGCCCGAGATTCGATCGTCGGTATCCCTATACCTTGTTCAATCTCGTTACCGGCAAGTCTCTTTACTCGTTCCGTAACACATCATCCGGTGATCAACTCCTTGGTCACATTTTGCACATTATGATGATGTCCTACCGAGTGGGCCCAGAGATACCTCTCCGTTTACACGGAGTGACAAATCCCAGTCTCGATTCCTGCCAACCCAACATACACTTTCGGAGATACCTGTAGTGCACCTTTATAGCCACCGAGTTACGTTATGACGTTTGGTACACCCAAAGCATTCCTACGGTATCCGGGAGTTGCACAATCTCATGGTCTAAGGAAATGATACTTGACATTAGAAAAGCTCTTAGCAAACGAACTACACGATCTTGTGCTAGGCTTAGGATTGGGTCTTGTCCATCACATCATTCTCCTAATGATGTGATCCCGTTATCAACGACATCCAATGTCTATGGTCAGGAAACCGTAACCATCTATTGATCAACGAGCTAGTCAACTAGAGGCTTACTAGGGACATGGTGTTGTCTATGTATCCACACATGTATCTGAGTTTCCTATCAATACAATTCTAGCATGGATAATAAACGATTATCATGAACAGGGAAATATAATAATAACCAATTTATTATTGCCTCTAGGGCATATTTCCAACATTTACATCTGATTTACAAATGCCATTATCTCGGGTTCAAATAGATGAATGGAATTCCTATGAATTCGAATCTTCGAAACCCCCTTTATGTTGAATTCGACATGTATTCTATTTCGTAGCTAGCAATTTGGAATGTATCCATGCAAGTGACAAATGTATAAAGTGCTTCACACTAACAACATGGAGTGCACTAATTAATGTTTATATATGAATTGCAAAAGCATCCATTGCCTGTATTTCAAACCACTCTCACTCTATGGATCGATAATATGAAATAAACACATGCACATGCTAGAATTCAATAGAGTATGGGTGTCTGATAGACCAATTTTCGTCCATACGCAATTTGCAAAATTCATGATCTCATCCAAAAATAATAATGCCATTTATATTTTAATTTAATGCGTAGAGCCGCCTTTTACACGTAGATGCACTATGCCTCGGCCCGTTCTCACAAACACGCTATATATCTCTCTATCTACCACATAAGTGCACACACTTTATATGCATCGGCATTTCTCTTTCACACATGCTCACAATCTCTCTCGGGGTGTCGGGGAGTCTCACGCACATGCTCTCTCTGTATCTCTCTCTCTCTCTCTCTTTCTGACTACTATGTACCACTCTTTTCACTAATCTCAGTTGGAAAACACTATTTCTCTCACATGCATATATACACACGCACGGTCTCTACTAGCCCTCTATACGCACATATATGTGCGTACGTGTCTCCCGCACACACATTATCTTTAGGCCCCTCTCGCACACATTGCCCCCCCAGACACACCTCTCTCTTAGTACTTGGCAGATATGATTCCATCATCTCATTCGGTAGGATATCCCTGACTGTTAGGCTGGATGGTAATACGGGGCAAAGTTTTACCCTAGTTCGGACCCTTGCAGTTGAGGAAAAAGCCTACTCCTGGTACTGTATATTAGTGATAGGAGTGTGTACAAAGTACACGTGAATACCAGGCATTGTGCGTGTGTGTATACTATCGACGAACTAGCCCCCAAGCTTCTATAACATACTCGGGGCCTAGGGTTACAAATCATATATAGTCGGCTTATCACCAGTGGGGATAGAGTCCTCCGCGACTCTGGTAGCTAGCTTCGTGTTGTACGCCGAGTCCTCCACATGGGTCTTCGTATAACGCATCTCGATCCAACCTATGTGGCGCTGGATGGAAACAACCCATGAGTCCTCATGTTGACCCACCACAACTAGAAATGATGTGCCCACCACACCACACACGCAATCGGCCACTAAGAAAATAAGCATATACAATAGTACAATGTTATACATGAAAGTTAATTGCATGGTGCATCCAAAAATATTTGTTCTGCATTGTGAATGTTTATATATTCTCCTAAAATATTAGTCACGGGAAAGAGAAACGAAGGGCATATCTCTCCTTGTCTCCACCAGATATCCCCTCTTTCTACACCACTTTCACGTACGCACACAAACTATCTCTCGGCCCTCTAAAAGTATGCATGCCCATGACACATTCACGCATGACGGTCACTGTATTTCAAGCTAAAGCACTATACGGTCACTGGAGTTCAGAATATGCTCATTAAGGTCACCGTATACATTCTCGTGGTGATCATACGGTATCTAGCTCATGATACATCTCCGTATTTTCTTGATGACACTGACGAACTTTGCATTTGATGCGTGCTCCGTATTTTGTTGACCACACTTACGGTCATTGTATTTGAAGCGAAAGCACGATATGGTCACTGGACTTCAGAATAAGCTCATCACGGTCACCACATACATTTTGTCGTGCTAACCAACATGTGGTTGGATGGTTAGGAGGACAGTGGTTTCTCGAGCTCACCAGGGTTAAAGTCCCGGTGCTCGCATTTATCCTGGGTTAATTTCAGTATTTCCGGCGATGTGCGTTCAGTGGGAGGAGACGTTCCACTCGACTACGAGGCACCTATGGTGACTTCATAAAATCTCAAGATCATATGCTGGCCCACTCTCTCGAAGGTGCTCACAGGGGTAGGGTCTGCGTGTGTGCGCTTATAGCGGTGAGTGCTTGCGCGTATATATGAGCCCTTGCGTCTGTACCGTGTTAAAAAAATACATGTCATGATTATACGGTCACTGGCTCACCCGTACAACTCCGTATTTTGTTGATGACACAATCAATTGACCAGTCAAACGTTCCACATGGCACAACTAGTGTTGCACCATCGGGGCGCGTAACCGTGGGGCCCACCTGTCAGCCCGTATATGAAAGAAAGAAATGGTAGTTTGAGTCTGTACTGTGTTAATAAAATACATTTTAGGGTGATCATACGGTCACTGGCTCACCATCAGCCCGTATATGAAAGAAAGAAATGGTAATTTGTTGATGACACAATCAATTGACCAGTCAAACGGTCCACATTCAGCAGCGCACATTACCATAGGGCCCACCCGTCAGAGCGTATATGAAGGACATAAATGGTAATAAATTAGTGGTCGGTCGGTACTCGAAGTCGTGAGACCTTTGGTTGTCAGTCGCCGGCGGTGGGGGGGGGGGCGTTGATTGGGCGGTGGGGTGGGGATCGCCGGAGAAAAAGCTCGACGCAGGGGGGCTAGAGGGATGGCCGGTGCGGCGGCGGACCGGCGGTGAGGAGTGGTTTCGGCGCGGGCGGGGCGGCGGGGGCCGGCGGTTCGGCTGGTGGTGGCTGGCGGCTCACGGGGGTGGAGTTTGATGATAAACTGCAGGTCCTTGATTTCGTATCCAACGGCTGGAAAATCTAATGACCAGCGATGAAAAAGTCAGTCGACTGACGTGTAGCCTCACCCCGCACGTACACATGCACGCACGCAAGACACTCACGCATGCAGGCGTGCAACACTGACACGTACACATAACGAACACACGCACGCATGCAGGCGTGCAACACTGACGCGTACACATGCACTCACGAACACACGCACGTACGCACACATGCATGCAACACTGAAACGTACCCTTGCACGCACGCAACACTCGCACGCCTGCATGCACACAACACACGACGCAAGACACACGTTCAACCTATACGTGCATGCACCCTTTGTTAAGGACATGGATTGTTACGGGTATTAATCAATCTTATCTGTGATAAGCAGAACATTGATGTTGGTAGCGGTCTTTATGAATCACAACGTATCGAATGGGCTATCAACATAGTAGGCTTATCTACATGAAAAGGATGACGTCACACTCAATGAACAATCATCGGTTTATGAAATGCCCGCTTCTGACCGCCCTGGCCCACCAAAGGTTCCTCTGCTGTGCGCTGCTTGCGTTGGGTCACTGACATGCAGGCCATGTACCCAAAGAGCCCACACGTCAGTGGAAGAATGACACGCTGTCCTATGTCAGAGTCGAGGGCGCCACTCGCTGCACGCCCGGCTGAACACGCCTCCTTGCCGCATTCAAACGCCTCCATGAAACCCGCCCGTGTGGAAGCCGAGAAACCCACTCTGGACACACGTCCGTTCATGACCGGGCCGGCATTAAACGCAACGCCGGCCGAGCTCCTCCCATCCGTCGTCTATTTAATCTCCTCACTCCCACCCACCTCACGTCAGCTCGCTCCACTCGTACCCCCAATTTCCTCACCTCACTCCTACAGAAAACCCCAGCTCCCCTTCTTCCTCACTACTACAGAAAACCCCCAGCTCCCCTTCTTCTTCACCCGCACTACAACTAGGCTCGTCATTCGTTACTCTGCTCAAATCCGTGAGCGCAACGCGACGCCCTCGAGGAAAATGGAGTCGGCTAACCCCAACGCCAAGAAGATGAGGCTCCCGCCAACAGCGACGCCTGTTGTAGATCCCGCACCCGGCAGCGCGGGGAGAAGCGGCGACCCCGCCCCCACCGGATCCCAGGAACCCGTAGAATCTCGGGTGGACCGCATCAGTGATCTCCCGGACGCCGTCCTTGGGGAGATCATCTCGCTTCTCCCCACAAAGGATTGCTGCTGCACCCAAGTCCTCTCAATTCGGTGGCGCCCTCTATGGCGCGCCGTGCCCCTTAATCTTGACTGTCGTCAGCTATCTCTCTTCAATGATTTTGAAATCCCCAGAGCCATCATCTCCTCCCACTAGGGCTCTGTTCAAAGCCTCTGCATCCCGTTATGCTACCTGAGCAAGCATACCATGCCCTGCACGGTGGACGCCTGGCTGAAATCCCCTGAATTCATAGAACTACAGCTGCTTGAGTTCTACTATTCCCCTGGAAATCACCTACCAGATACCGAACGCCATCTACCTGTGCCCTCAGCACCGATGTCCATCTCGCGGTTTTCCTCCTCTCTCCACACCGCCACCTTTGCGCTGTGCGACCTACCAGACAATCTGGTACTAAACCTTCAACTCCCATTTCTGAAGAAACTTTCACTTGTGCGGGTTCGTATATCGGAGGCCTCATTGCACAGCATCATCCACTCCAGTTGCCCTGCCCTGGAGTGCTTGGTGCTTGTTTTCACAGTTATAATCGGTTGTCTCCAAATAAAGTCGCCTAACCTTGTAAGAATTGGAATTTGTTTTGACGGAAGGCAGCTCATCATCCAAGATGCCCCTTCACTTCAAAGGTTGATCATTGATTCTAGTTATTCACCGTTGCAAATAACCGTCCTCTCTGCGCCTAAACTGGAGACCTTGGGTGTAATACATGATCTCTGTGCTCATTTCAATATGGTGTTTGGCTCCAGAGTTCTTCAGGTACTTTACATTATCATCTACACTTGTAACCATAAGCTGCATTTTAAATTTCTGCGCATAAGTTATATGTCATCTTGGAGTACACATTTTGTACTAATATTATGTTCTATGCTCAATGAAGAGTTTCTCCATGGATGGCCTATCAATGGTGCTGGATTATGTCAAGATCTTATATATCCAAATGAATAGTTTTGATCTGAACAAGATTATTGGCTTGCTGCAATGCTTTCCATGTCTGGAGTAGTTGTATATAAAGGTGATAATTTCACGCACATTGGAAGCCCGCATATAGTGTACTAGAATTAACCGTTCAGCTGTTGCTCTTTCGACACTCCTTTTTTTAGACCTTAACTGTTTTCAATGTTCATGTCTATTTAGGCAACAGGACGGGGTAAGAAAGTAATAACCACGATGGATTCGTAAGCATCGGGATTTTCTCACTTCTCATGAGATTCGATTGAAGACAATAATGCTAGAACGATATGTAGCCAACCGTGCAAACACTAGATTTGTCACATTCGTCCTGCTGAATGCGAGGTTACTATTGTCCATCAGGCTTAAGTTTATCAGCAGCATGGTTTTGACGGATGGGTATGTGGAAGAGCAAAAAAAGGAGTTTCAGGTGGGCGAAAGAGCTTCTGAACATGCCGGGCTTCTATTTACAACATATTGTGGTCATAATTCAGTAAATTTTACGATCCAGGATGTTCATTCTATGGACCTGACCGATCCATTTGACTGTGACTCCCAAAAACAGTGCTGGAGTTAGATGTTGTTGCCCTTCTCAACCTGGTTTTTTTGTAAACCTGATGAACAATTAACCCTCGTGCTTTTGTACAGTTTGTAAGCTGGAGTTAGATGTTCTTGCCCTTTTCAACTCGGCTGTGACTGTCATATTTTCTTTTAAGCAAGGCAAATGGCTTGCCAGTCGTTTAATTTAGAGTGAAATACTATAACAACTAACAAATCCCAACCAAGGGAAATAACATCACTCTCGCCGGCTGCTTGAGCTCACTGTGCATTACAGAAGCCAAGTGATTAGCCCCCACCAGCACTCACAAACTTATTTCCAACTAGCACATCAAATGGGCTATAAATTTTCATAGGAAGGCCTGCATGACCGTGACAGATTTGGATTCTGACATTTGGGACCCACGAGGAAATAGCCTATCCAAGGTGGTGTCGACTTACTAGCCAGTCAACAAACGATTCTGCCTACCAGCCGTTGGATTGACATCCAACATCTGTCGTGTATCTTCTACCTCTTCTCTTCTTCTTCCTCCAGCCACCCAAACCAAACCACCCCGTCGGCTCCGCCTGCTCCCGCCTCCCATGGCTGGCTGCGCCTCCGCCGCCCTACCGTACGTACCCTCCAACGTTGGCCAGTCCCTCCCTCTATTCCCCTACACGTCCTGTTATTCTCCGGCAACGTCAGCCCCAACACGCACCCGCACCCGAACCAGTCAACCCTCGTACTCCCCTCTGCCTGCGACTGGACCAACGCATCTTCCACGGCTCCTGTTCATTCTGTCCGAGGCCTCGCCGTCGTCCTCCGCCTTGCGACCTTGGTTCGCTCGCCGTGCGTGGTCCGCCGCCCTCTTGCATTGTCAAGATCGTCAACAACCGAGAGGAACAAGATGACTGTACGTGGAGAGGATGACAGTAGGGACCCACCAGCGTCATGGCAGTACGCAAGCAAGTGCCTCTATATTACAAGCCCAAAAATATGATTCCTCCTAATGGTTGGACATCTGGGCCTCACGCCATTGTCAACATAGTCAATAAATGAGAGAATTACACTACGAGCGGCTGACACCAGGGACCCAGCAGGTCGCGCAGTTTTTTTTAGGAACAGGCAGTTGTTATTTATACTAGTTTTAGCGACGGATGAGGGTAACAATGGGGCTGTGCGGGGGCTGTGGCCCGTCTAGCCAGGGTTTTATTTATGTTTACCACATCATGAGCCCAGTTGTGTTTTTTCTTGCTGAAAATGGCTAGCCCAGTTCTATTTTTTAAAAGAAATACCCAAACGAGGCCTACTTGCTTTATCAGCCCTGCTGGGCTGCAAATCTTTCAAGACAAGGAGAGTTTCATTCGGTTTGCCCAGATATGGGCTGTACATTTTTAAAACACATCAAACCGGGAATTAGTTTCAATTTTTTTTTCATTACAAGATTTTAAATTCCATTGATTTTTATGCGTGGACAATTATTTGGATTTTATATTTATATAAATTATTTTTCAAAATAGTTTGAATGTGAATCGATATTTCGGGATTAAAAATAGTTGACCGCACCAAAATATGCAAAAAAATCGTATACTTTTTAACCGTGGCCACAATATGGGGTGTAATGCTAACAAAAAGAAGATGGGCTCCAAAAAAATTCTTAAGAATTAGAAAATGGGCTGTACATTATTAGAAATAATGCACGCGAGAGCAATGACTGTTGGATGCCAATCCAACGGCTGGCGTGCTTCTTCAATCTCTGCTTTTCCTGCTCCAGCCGCTCAAACAAGCGCCGGCGGGACTGCCTGCTGCCTCCTCCCGCGGCCGGCTATGCTGCCGCGCAGGCCTCACCGCCCCACCGTACTCCCATCGCTGGCCTAGCCATCCCTCTACTCACCCACACCTGCTGTTATTCTCCGGCGACGGCAGACGAACCAGTAAACCCTCGTACAGTCGTACTCCCCTCCGCGTGGGAAACAACTGCCGAGTCTTCCCTGCCTCCGTGTCGTTCCCTTCCTAGGCCTCGCCGTCGTCCACCGCCCTGGTGCTCTCGGCGCGGCCTGGTCAACGTGGTCAATGAACGATATCCATCGGAAGTGGACTGTATGTGGAGAGGCTGACAGCTGGGTCCACGGCCGCACGCAAGGAAATGCCTCCTTATTACGCGCAAAATAATGATTCCTCCATCTGACAGCTAGGACCCACGGGAAGGGCTTCTGTATTTCGCGGAAAAAACATTCCCCCCGCGGACAGGTCGGACCCACCAGCTATATCTTCGCACGCAAGGAAGTGCCTCCTTATGACGCACAAAAAATGAATACCCCCCTGCTAGCTGGGACCCACCATAGTGGGTGGCTGACTTGTGGGCCTACTAAGTTGACGGGGCACAGGGCTTTGTCAACTTAGTCAATATGAACGATTCTAGGTCCAGTGACCGTACGATGTCCATCCAACGGCCATAGTGCTTCTTCAACCTCTGGTCTTCTTACTCCAGCCGCCCAAAGCAGCGCCGGTCGTGCCTCCTGCTCCTGCCTCCCGTGGCCGGCTGTGCTGCCGCGGAGGCCTCACCTCCCCCATACTACTCCCACCGCCAGCCAGGCCATCCCTCCACTCACCCACACCCCCTGTTATTCTGCGGCGACGGCAGCCTCACACCGTAGCCGAACCAGTGACCCTCGTACTCCTCTCCGCGTGGGCATCCACTGCCGTGTCTTCCCCGGCTCTGCATCGTCCCCTTCCTAGGCCTCGCCGTCGTTCACTGCCTTGCTGCTCTCGGCGCGGCGTGGTCAATGTGGTCAACGACCGACTTCCATCGGAAGAGTACTGTACGTGGAGAGGCTGACAGCTGGGTCCACGGCCGCAGCTGGGTCCACGGCCATAGCCCAGTTTTTTTGTGATTTGCCTGGTAAGTCGCTTTGTCATGCCTGTTGGGCTGCAAATCTTTCAAGACGAGGAGAGCTTCATTCGGTTGGCCGAGAAAATGGCCTATCAGTAATGAGAAATGGGCTGTACATTTTTAAAACACATCAAACCGACAATTAGTTTCAAATTTCTTTTTTTCATTTCGAGATTTTAAATTGCATTGATTTTTATGCGTGGACAATTTGTTCGATTTTATATTGATATACATTTATTTTTAAAATCAGTTTGAATGTGGCTCGAAATTTCGGGATTAAAAACAGTTCGGACCGCACCGAAATATGCAAAATTTCGTATAATTTTTTAACCGTGGCCACAATATCGGCTGTAATGCTAACAAAAAGAATATGGGCTCCAAAAAAACCCTTAAGAATTAGCAAATGGGTTGTAAATTATTGGAAATAATGGCAGATGGGTTGTATCCTGTCTTCCACAGATTTGAGGCTTTCCCAAAAAAAAGGTTGACGCACAAGCAGTGATTGTGGATTTCTATCCAACGTCCGTCGTGCTTCTTCAATCTCTGCTCTTCCTGCTCCAGCCGCTCAAACAAGTGCCGGCGGGACTGCCTGCTCCCTCCTCCCCGCGGCCGGTTGTGCTGCCGCGCAAGCCTCACCGCCCCACCGTACTCCCATCGCTGGCCTAGCCATCCCTCTACTCACCCACACCTGCTGTTATTCTCTGGCGACGGCAGCCGAACCAGTAAACCCTCGTACAGCCGTACTCCCCTCCGCGTGGGAAACAACTGCCGATTCTTCCCTGCCTCCGTGTCGTTCCCTTCCTAGGCCTCGCCGTCGTCCACCGCCCTGGTGCTCTCGGCGCAGCCTGGTCAACGTGGTCAACGACCGACATGCATCTGAAGTGGACTGTACGTGGAGAGGATGACAGCTGGGTCCACAGCCGCACGCAAGGAAATGCTCCTTATTACGCGCAAAATAATGATTCCTCCACCTGACATCTGGGACCCACCGAAAGGGCCTCTGTATTTCGCGAAAAAAACGTTACCGCCGCTGACAGCTTGGCCCACCAGCTATATCTTCGCATGCAAGGAAGTGCCTCCTTATTACGCACAAAAAATGAATACCCCCTGCTAGCTGGCACCCACCATAGTGGGTGGCTCACTTGTGGGCCTACTAAGTTGACGGGGACAGAGGGCTTTGTCAACTTAGTCAATATGAACGATTCTAGCCCCAGTGAACGTATGATGTCCATCCAACGGCCATAGTGCTTCTTCAACCTCTGGTCTTCTTGCTCCAGCCGCCCAAAGCAGTGCCGGTCGTGCCGCCTGCTCCTGCCTCCCATGGCCGGCTGTGCTGCCGCGGAGGCCTCACCGCCCCCATACTACTCGCCATCCCTCCACTCACCCACAACCCCTGTTATTCTGCGGCGACAGCAGCCTCACACCGCAGCCGAACCAGTGAACCCTCGTACTCCTCTCCACGTGGGCATCCACTGCCGCGTCTTCCCCGGCTCCGCGTCGTCCCCTTCCTAGGCCTCGCCATCGTCCACTGCCTTGGTGCTCTCGGCCCGGTGTGGTCAATGTGGTCAACGACCGACTTCCATCAGAAGAGTACTGTACGTGGAGAGGCTGACAGCTGGGTCCACGGCCGTAGCTGGGTCCACGGCCACAACCTAGTTTTTTTGTGATTTGCCAAGTAAGTCGCTTTGTCAGGCCTGTTGGACTGCAAATCTTTCAAGACGAGGAGAGCTTCATTTGGCTGGCCGGGAAAATGGCCTATCAGTAATGAGAAATGGGCTGTACAATTTTAAAACACATCAAACCGGCAATTAGTTTCAAATTTCTTTTTTTCATTTCGAGATTTTAAATTGCATTGATTTTTACGCGTGGACAATTTGTTGGATTTTATATTGATATACATTTATTTTTAAAATCGGTTTGAATGTGACTCGAAATTTCGGGATTAAAAATAGTTCGGACCGCACCGAAATATGCAAAATTTCGTATAATTTTTTAACCGTGGCCATAATATGGGCTGTAATACTAACAAAAAGAATATGGGCTCCAAAAAAAACCTTAAGAATTAGCAAATGGGCTGTAAATTATTAGAAATAATGGCAGATGGGTTGTATCCTGTTTTCCACAAATTTGAGGCTTTCCTAAAAGAAGGTTGACGCACAAGCAGTGACTGTTGGATTTCCATCCAACGGTCGTCGTGCTTCTTCAATCTCTGCTCTTCCTGCTCCAGCCGCTCAAACAAGCGCCGGCGGGACTACCTGCTCCCTCCTCCTCGCGGCCGGCTGTGCTGCCGCGCAGGCCTCACCGCCCCATCGTACTCCCATCGTTGGCCTAGCCATCCCTCTACTCACCCACACATGTTGTTATTCTCCGGCGACGGCAGCCGAACCGCGTGGGAAACAACTGCCGAGTCTTCCCTGCCTCCGTGTCATTCCCTTCCTAGGCCTCGCCGTCGTCCACCGCCCTGGTGCTCTCGGCGCAGCCTGGTCAACGTGGTCAACGACCGACATGTATCTAAAGTGGACTGTACGTGGAGAGGCTGACAGCTGGGTCCACGGCCGCACGCAAGGAAATGCCTCCTTATTATGCGCAAAATAATGATTCCTCCACCTGACATCTGGGACCCACCGAAAGGGCCTCTGTATTTCGCAAAAAAATGTTACCTCCGCTGACAGCTTGGCCCACCAGCTATATCTTCGCACGCAAGGAAGTGCCTCCTTATTACGCACAAAAAATTGAATACTCCCCCTGCTAGCTGGGACCCAGTATAGTGGCAGGCTGACTTGTGGGCCTACTAAGTTGACGGGGACGGAGGGTTTTGTCAACTTAGTCAATACGCACGATTCTAGCTCCACTGACCGTACAATGTCCATCCAACGGCTGTAATGCTTCTTCAACCTCTGGTCTTCTTGCTCCAGCCGCCCAGACCAGCGCCGGTCGTGCCTCGTGCTCCTGCCTCCCGTGGCCGACTGTGATGCGGCGGAGGCCTCACCGCCCCCTACAACTCCCACCGCTGGCCAGGCCATCCCTCTACTCACCCACACCCCTTGTTATTCTGCGGCGATGGCAGCCTCACACCGCAGCGAACAGTGAACCCTCATACTCCTCTACGCGTGGGCATCCACTGCCACATCTTCCCCGGCTCCGTGTCGTCCCCTTCCTAGTACTCGCCGTCGTCCACCGCCCTGGTGCTCTCGGCACGGTGTGGTCAACGTGGCCAAGGAACGGCTTCCATCGGATGTGGACTGTACGTGGAGAGGCTGACAGCTGGGTCCACGGCTGCAGCAAGGAAGTGCCTCCTTATTATGTGCAAAATAATTATTCCTCCACCTGACAGCGAGGACCCACCAGACGGGCTACCGTATTTCGTGAAAAAAACGTTTCCCCCTGACTGCTGGGACCCACCAGCTACATCTTCGCATGCAAGGAAGTGCGTCCGGGCAAAAAATAAAACGATTCACCCCCCTGACTGCTGGGACCCACCAGCTACATCTTCGCACGCAAGGAAGTGCCTGACAGTCGGGACCCACCTGGTCGAAGCGTACATAGCATTGTCATTCTGGTCGCGAACGTGTACGTACATACTGGTCGATGTACAGGCGCGCACATGTCGTAGTAGAGGCGCGCACGTAGCATGTACACGTACGTACAGCGGCCAGTGTGCAAGAAAGAAAATACAGCCACGTACGTACATACGGGCAGGGTCTCGAACGCCTACTCGCGCATACGTACGGCCAGGGCTCGTGTACATGGCTGGGTCGGAACGGAGAAACAACGTCGTTGTCGTGTTCATGGGGAGCCAACTGGCTGGGTCGGAACGGAATGCCTCGTCGTGTTCATCGGGAGGGCTTGGACGGAATAGCCGATGTAAACGAGGCTTGGCGTACCGCAGAACGGAGGAAACGGCCTTGTGTTCGACCGGCCACGTTCGAAATGGGATCCTGTTCATCGGGAGGGGTCTGGCGTACCGCAAAACGGAAGAAACAGACCTCCTACGGTGGAAACGGGGGTCCTATTGATCGGGAGGGGCGTGGCGTACCGCAAAACGGAGAAACAGACTTGTGTTGGAGCGCTACGGTCGAAACGGGGGTCCTGTTCATCGGGAGGGGTGTGGCTTACCGCAAAACGGGACTCCACGGGATACTGTTCATCTCCACCGTCAACCCCCTCCAGCCTCCACGGGCTATTGTTCATCCACCGTCGACCTCCTCCAGCCTCCACCTGCGATTGATCATCCACGGGCTCCTGTTCATCCAGCCTCCACCGCGCGCTACTCCACCAGCTACTGTTCAACCAGCCCTCTCCACGGGCTCCTGTTCAACCACCCCTCCACGGGCTATTGTTCATCCTGCCCTTTACCGTCTACTGTTCATCCTGCCCTCCACGGGGTGGTCCTGTTCATCCAGCCCTCCACGGGGTCCTGTTCATCCAGCCCCAACTGGCTCGATCGATCGGGGTACTGTTCATCCAGAGGCAACACCACGGGGTCCTGTTCATCCACCCCCACCGGGAACTGTTAATCCAAAACCCCCCGCAACGCTCACTGTTCATCTAAAGGCAGCATCGATCGGCTTTAGTTAGCAGCTGTAGCGAAGGAATCGCCCGATCAGGTTCAGTTAACAGCCATCGATCGATCGCTCGGGTTCAGTAACGCGTAGCCTGCAGTGCAATCACTCGGGTTCAATTAGAGCCCAACGCCTCGCGCACACGCGCGTACGTACGAGAGAAACGCGCATCGCTCGGCCCCGACCACCCACCGTAACCAGGGATTCCCCGATATTTGCCGCGCCCTCGCTTCTACCACGGTTTTTTCCGTCATGGACGGCCCAAACAATGTCATGCAACTGCGTCTCCGGCCGGCCCAGGACGAAAAGCCCATTTTCTGTCATGATTTTTTTGTCATAGAATTAGACCCCACCACATCTATGATGATACCGGGTTTTGTCACAATTATCATCATAGAAGTGTCATAAGTATGACAGAAAAAATTCGTTCGGCCCAAAATGTCACGGATGTGTCTTTTTTTGTAGTGCATACAACAAAAGGCCTGTTGGCCTAAAGTTTACAGTCCTTGCAGATAAAAGCACCATCAGATGTATAGAGGCACATATCATTTGACCTGAGTGCTTATGTTTCAGGCTATAGAATCTGATGGAGCAGCACGATCTTCCCCTTTTTTCCACCATTGCTCTTGAACAACAAAGCAAATGTCTGATAGTCTGGTTTCAAAACCATTCATATCTTCACGACATTTGTCAACCACTATTTTTGTTTCCGACACAACGTCCATTAGGGATTGGACTTGTGTCTGGAGCACAGATATATCACTCTGTCTAGCCGGAAGATTTTGTTTAGTAGGCGATTTGGACGAGGTTACCTTGACAACCAACCCAGAATTACGCAGGAAGGTGCTTTTTTCACTGTTAGTGGAGAGATACTGACGCACTGCAGCAAGAGGTGACATTATGCCTGTGGTAGCCTCATCACCTTCAGGTGGTTGTGGCTGTTCAATCATTTGTTCCATAGCTTGCTGAAAGTTTGAACTTGTAGATTAGTGTACCAGATAAGTTACTAATGAGACAAAAACAAACAAAGTAGGTTTCACGTTTATACATAACTTATTTTGGTGAACTACTTTAATACATTAGCATGTATTGTAGTGCCAACTACATAATAAAATCACTTTCGAAACATATGTCCATGTAGCATGCCTACTATATTGTCTATTTCCTCACAATCGTTGACATCTAAGGATAAAGAGACATGGTTTAAAGTAGGATGAACATAGTATGACATCATTCATATCATGGGCAAACAGATATAAAACAAACATGCTATTGTATCATTGTGTGCGCACGTGAACATCACAACTAGATTACACATCAAGACCAAAAGAATATCCTTCATCTCTTTTAAACCATGTAAGGTGAAATGATACGTTAAGACAACTGTGTATAAAAGTGAACAGAGTAACTGACATTGGCTGCAAACCAAGCAGTTAAATGAACACATCACAGTACCAATCAGTTCAAAGGCAGGAGGAGTAAGGACTTACAACAGCGGCCTGAACTGGTGTGCTCACGCCCTTCATCTTGCTGGTGTGGCAATCCTTGAAGATTTGCACTACATTCGGTTCAGGTTCTTTTTGGTCTGCACGGGTTTTCCTCTGTATTTGGAACAAGTCAATATAGATACGATAATATGGCACAGAAAAAGAAGGAAGTAGCAGCTATTTACAACAGCCTCGCAGTGTGCAATATAGATACGAGATCCTATTGTCTGTTGGAATTTCACTTTAGAACGGTTGGTCTTGTTCTTCAAACAGTTAGCCTAGAAGAAGATACACTTGTAAGGCACATACATAAATACAAGTTCAATATGTGGTCTGATCAAATACATATACCCTACCTGATACTTTGGATAAGACCTGTGTTTAACAAGGGTTGTCCAGTCTTCATCTGTAATATATTCCACTTGAGATGTTTGGGCGATTTCATTGTTAGCCTTGCCTTCAAAGTGAGATTTTCTAAGGTGGTACCGATACTGTCGCAGAGCAGACTGAAAAACATGAGTGCATGCTTGTTTAGTTGCATCATCTTTCGGATCCAACTTGAACCTCATCCGTTGAAAAAACAATGTGAGTCTTATTAGGAGGAAGCTAGAATGTATGGGACGGAGCAAGACAATATTACAAATTGCGATGAATAACATTACTTACGGATAAATGGTCAAGGAAGGTGTTAAACTAGGTATTGTCTTTCTCATTCCTGTATTGGAACCACGTTGGGAGGATACGTGCAAGACACCTAACGGCAATGGCTGCCTCTGATACTAACTTGGCTGACTCTGTAGCATCACGTGGCCTTTTTAAACCTGCCTCAAAATGGATCTCCATTCTTCCTCCTTTAGATTTTGTTAATCTGTCAAGCATTATCCTTGATGTCTGTTTCCGCTTGCACCGTGGTGCTAGTTCAACAACGAATATGGAAAGTGTTAGTGCACATCAAACTGTGAGAGTACATATAAAGGAGCATGCAACTGCAACTTGACTCGGTCAGGTACCGTCTTGGTGTTGATGCTCATGAGGTTCATCTGATCTTGCCAAGTCCTGTTGTGTCAGCAGTGCTTCAGAAGTAGTGTTAGGTGTGAAGGCAGCTTGGGAACCGGCCAGTTCCGGAGCAAACGAACGAGTAACTCGTTGAGATGCTGGTACAGTTGAAGCGGATACTGCAGCTGGTGGAGCAGGTGATAGTGTGTTTGTAGATTGAGCCGGTGGACTTGGACCTTCTATTGCACTATAAGCACCAGCAGAATCTGGACGACAGATCCTTTTCCGTTTCACCCGACGAGTAACACCACTCCCTACTATATTATTTTCCTTGCTCTTTTTCGACTTTGCCATGTCAAGCCGTACCCACAACACAAAAGAATAAAATCGCTCTTCAGAACTCATTGATGCATGATACAGACAAACAATACTTTGATGTAAGACAACCGTAAGAGGATGGAATATGTAAGAAAAACAGGATGGCATGACATATTCACAGCTACGATGTGTAAACTAAGCAGAAGGATTTTCAAGAAAATAGAAGTAATGCAAGCTAGACACCATATGAAAGATGCAACCAATATCACTCTGCCTAGTTAAAAGTGTCTTGTCATAAGTGGCACTTCGAAAAATTAGAAGCAGTACAACGTAGAAATCAATGCAAGATGCAACCACTATCAAACTGCCATGTTAAAAGCGTCCAATCATGAGTGACTGATGTGGGATACACAACAGTAGTACTTTGATGTAAGAACATGGTATGATTGATAGATGTAGTGTATTCTAGACATAGAAAGGCATGTCATATGCACATGTATAACATATAAACTTAGCAGGTGCAATTTAATGAAAATCAAAGAAATACAGATTAGACAACATATGCAACAAGAAACCAATTATCACACTGTCAACTTAGAGCAAGCACCTGTGATGGTGGAGTACGGGAGATGAACTCATCATGTAGACTTGGGACTTCAACTTCATTAACAGTAGCAGTGGCAAATCTAGAGAGTCTCTGTTTGCGTCGGTGCGGAGGACCACCAACATCCCCTAACTTACTCTTTTCCTTCCTATTTTCTGATATTGCCTTATGAAGTCAAAACCACAAGAAGATGAATAAAATTAGCTCTGCATAACTGGTTGATGCATGATACAGACGGACACTACTTTGATGTAAGGCAAGCGCAGGATAGGAGGATGGAATATATACAAAAAAGACAGCGTTTCATATTCACACGTACGATAGGAGGATGGAATATGCATGAAAAAACAGTAAGAGGAAGGCATTTCAACAAAATTAGAAGAAATGAAAGCTAGGAACCATATGAACATGCAACCAATATCACTCTATCAGGTAAAAAGTGTCTCGTCATAAGTGCCATTTCAAGAAATTAGAAGCAGTACAAGCTAGAAGACAATGCAAGATGCAACCTACATCACAGTCCCAAGTTAAATGTGTCTTATGGGTAAGTGATCGTTGCAGGTATAAGCTGTAAGCTACGCAGATGCAATTCAACATAATCAGAAGCAATACAAACTAGACATCATACGGAAAAGGCAACCACATATAACAGTTCCAAGTTAGAGCAAGCACCTATGATGGTGGAGTAGGGGAGATGTGCTCATCATGTACACGTATGTTCTAGAAACAGGAACACGTGTCATATTCACAGGCATTATGTGTAAAGTAAGCAGATGCAATTCAACAAAGTTAGAAGCAATACAAGCTAGAGATCATACGCAACATGCAACCACATATAATAGTGCCAAGTTAGAGCAAGCACCTGTGACGGTGGAGTAGGGGAGATGTGCTCATCATCTACACAGCTACATTGACTGTCTAGCCTTGCGTTGTCTTGCGAATCTTGTTGGGAGGATGGCGGAGGAGAATCTGTAGAGACCCTCTTTTTGATTTGTTCCAAAGGAGCACCATCATCCACTACCTTACTAATTTCCTTCAGCTATATTGATTTTGCATTGTGAAGTCAAACTGATAAGAAAAAGGAATACAATTCGCTCTTCAGAACTCATTCATGCATGATACTGACAGACACTACTCGGATGAAAGGCAAACACATGATACGAGGATGGAATATGTACGAAAAACAGGACGGCGTGACATATTCACACCTATGATGTGGTAACTAAGCAGAAGGCATTTCGACAAATTAGAAGCACTGCAAGCTAGACACCATATGAAAGGTGCAACCAATATCGCTCTGCCAAGTTCAAACTGTCTCGCGTTTCAACAAATTAGAAGCAGTACATGCTAGAAATCATATGCAAGACGCAACCAATATCACAGTGGCGACTTAAAGGTGCCTTATCATAAGTGACTGATGCGGGATATGCAAGAACAGTAGTCTGATGTAAGAACATGGTATGATCAGATATAGTATGTTCTAGAAACATGAACACGTGTCATATTCACAAGCATTATGTGTAAAGTAAGCAGATGCAATTCAACAAATTTAGAAGCAATACAAGCTAGACATCATACGCAACATGCAACCACATATAATAGTGCCAAGTTAGACCAAGCACCTGTGATGGTGGAGTAGGGGAGATGTGCTCATCATCTACACAGCTACGTTGACTGTCTAGCCTTGCGTTGTCTTGCGAATCTGTAGAGACCCTCCGTTTCAGTTGCTCGGAAGGACCACCATCATCCAATGCCTTACCAATTTCCTTCCGCTTTATTGATTTTGCATTGTGAGGTCAAACCGACAAGAAAAAGGAATAAAATTCTCTCTTCAGAACTCATTCATGCATGATACTGACGAAAACTACTCTGATGAAAGGTAAAGTCATGATACGAGGATGGAATATGTACAAAAAATTGGATGGCTTGCCATATTCACACCTATGATGTGGTAACTAAGCAGAAGGCACTTCAAAAAATTAGAAGCACTGCAAGCTGGACACCATATGGAAGGTGCAATCAATATCACTCTACCAAGTTTAAACTGTCTCGTCATAGGTGGCGTTCATCAAACTAGAAGCACTACATGCTAGAAATCATATTCAAGACGCAAACCAATATCACACTGCCAACTTAAAGGTGTCCCATCATATGTGACTGACGCAGGATACACAAGAAGAGTAGTTTCATGTAAGAACATGGTGTGATAGACAGATATAGTATGTACCAAAAACAGGAAAGCGTGTCATATTCACACGTATCATGTGTAAGCTAAGCAGATGCAATTTACACTAATTGGGAGCAATACAAGCTAGACACCATATGCAACATGCAACCAGATATCACACTGCCAAGTTAGAGCAAGCACCTTGGATGGTGGAGTAGGGGAGCGGAGACTTGGAACTTGTAATGCACTAGCAGTACAAGGAGAATCCGTACAGATGATCCATTTATGTTGCTGCGGAGGACCACCATCATCGCCTTCCTTACTCTTTTCCTTCCTCTTTTTTGATTTTGCCTTGTCAAGTCAAACCCACAAGAAAAAGGAATAAAATTTGCTCTTCAGAACTCATTGATGCATGATACTGACGACACTACTTTCATGTAAGACAGCCGCATGATAGGAGGATGGAATATGTATAAAAAATAGGATGGCATGACATATTGACATGTATGATGTATAAGGTGTAAACTAAGCACAAGGTGTTTGAACTAGTTAGAAGCGATGCAAGCTAGAAACCATATGAAAGATGAAACCAATATCACTCTGCCAATTAAAAGGGTGGCCTAACAAATGTATTTGACCAAATTAGAAGCAATACATCGCAACAGGCTAGAAATAATATGCAATATGCAACGAATAAAGGTGTCTCATCGTAAGTGATTGATGCAGGATACAGAAGAGAGGTAGTTTCATGTAAGAACATGGTTAACACATAGATGTAGTGTGTACCAAAAATAGGAAGGCATGCCATATTCACAGGTATAATGTGTAATCTAAGCAGATGCAATTTACCCTAATTATAAGCATTACAAGCTAGACACCGTATGCAACATGCAACCACATATCACACTGTGAAGTTAGAGCAAGCACCTGTGATGGTGGTGTAGGGGAAGTGCGATCTTCAAGTACAGATCTACGTTCAATATCTTCATTTAGGCTTGTTGTTTCTTGAGTATCATGTGGAGAGGATGAAACTGCACTCTTTATAAGAGTAGCGCGTCTCATACTAACCCACGAGCGTGACTGTCCCATCAAAAGCGATACATGCAGGATACACAAGAACAGTGGTTTGATGTAAGAACATGGTGTGATAGGCAGATGTAGTATGTACCAAAAATAGGAAGGCATGTCATATTCACATGTATAATGTGTAAGCTAAGGAGATGCAATTTAACAAATTAGGAGCAATACAAGCTAGGCACCATATGCAACATGCAACAAGATATCACACTGCCATGTTAAGTAAGCACCTGGGGTTGTGGAGTAGGGGAGAGGAGATTTGGAACTTGCACTGCAGTAGGAGTAGCAGGAGAATCTACAAAGATTATCTGTTTCGGTTGCTCCAGAGGACCACCATCATTCCGTGCCTTTGTCCTTTTAGATTTTGCCTTGTCAAGTAAACACACAGGAAAAAGGAATGAAATCCGCACTTCCAAATTCGTTGATGCATGATACTGACAAACACAACTTTTATGTATGGCAACCACATTGTAGGAGGATGGAATATGTACGAATAACGGTTAGCAGAAGGCATTTCAACAAATTGGAAGCAATGCAATCTAGACACCATATGAAAGATCCAACCAAAATCACTCTACCAAGTTAGATGTGTCTCATTATAAGTGGCACTTCAACAAATTAGAGGCAATACATGTTTGAAATGATATGCAAGATGCAACCAATATTACACTGTCAACTTGAAGGTGTTGATGATGACATGTACCTAGGGTAGGGTCATAGGCCTAACCTAGACACCCTACCCAAGGGCACTGCCCTAGACTCAAAGACATTCAAAGCACAAGAAGAGAAACCGACTGAGTTCATCAAGGAGTGCGATCCACTCGACCTTTAACCTCACTCGGATACCCCAATTCCATTCGACCAATATGAAGTCACTCGACTATACAAGAAATCACTCGGAGTAGAGAAGGCCTAATGTCACTCAGGATGGCAACGGTCAGGTGTTCACTCTGTAGTCTTAAAGGTCATTTATATCTGTTTATTGCTGGCGTTATTAGTAACGCCCTGTCTTAATGTACATTGAACCCTTTGTAACGTGGGCTGGCTGGGGTCCTGGCGCACTCTATATAAGCCACCCCCCTCCACTGGCACAAGGGTTCGCACCCCCTGTAACTTCAGGCATAATCCAGTCGACCAAGCCTCTGGGCACCGAGACGTAGGGCTTTTACTTCCTCCAAGAAGGGCCTGAACTCGTAAATCTTGTGTGCACAATCTCACCGTAGCTAGGATCTTGCCTCCTCCTACGTACCCCCTATTCTACTGTCAGACTTACTCCCACGACAGTTGGCACCCACCTTAGGGCAGTCGTCTTAGCGACTTCCGGTGAGGTTGCAGTTTTCTCGATCTCCATCGTCATGGTTTCCGGCGGCGGTTTGGCTGAGGGCCGCGAGATATGTCTCGGCGCGCTTGTTTTCATCGCCGACGACTCCGCTTGGCTCCAGGAGGCCCCCCTCGACGTCAAGACACTCCCCGTCCACGGGGCGACGCACTTTCGCGCATGCGTCCGCAGCGTCCTTCTGCAGCAGCCGTCGACTCAGTATAGGTCGGCTCCCGCAGCGTCTTCGCTCCCTGCTGCTCGTCGTCGCAAGCGATCTGGTCGATCGCGGCTTCAGCGGTGGGTGAAGCATGCGGTGGCTCGTCAGTCGGCCACCCCTCAAGTCGCGGCAATCGAGCCCGACGAATCTCTCTATGGGCTATTCGACTAGCTCTGTCAAGACCCTGTCCGAGTGCGACAGTAGCGACCCTGCGGCAGAAGTCCTGATGGTCGAAACGCCGCGCAGCCCGCCTAGTTTCCGTCGCAGCGACGACGGTGATGGTGGCGGCAATCCGTCGCACGTTCACGAGGAATATCGCCCTCGAGCCCTCACTTCGCAGCAGAGGGATGAGTTGCACCGTCGCAACATGGAGGCACTCCACACTCCCATCATCGGAGAGACCTCCGAGGCCCAGGCCTTGGAGGCTGCACGCCTAGCCACTTTGGCTGAGCGCGCGCGGCTGGAGAACCTTCAGCATTCACTCGACGAGCGTGCTCAACGACAGATCCCCGAGTCCAGTCCACGACAGCGACAATTGTTCCCGCCTGAACCTCAGGTATACCGCACTCCGATTCAGAATCTTACAGCTGCATCCTGTATAGCAGAGTCGATTCAGCCGTCCTAATCAGAGGATGGAAGAGGCTTGATGCAGATCCGAGCATTGCTCCGGGCAGCAGGAGAGCAGAACACAGCCGTTTCTTAGTCTCGTAACAGGATCCACAGCAGGTCCGTGGTGGCGGATACAGTCCAGTCGGCTCACAGCCCAAGATCGCCTCTGCGGCATGAGGGACGTGGGCACCGCCAGGAGCAGTACCTGGGTCAGAATCATGAGCAATATGATCATCGACTCGGCCGTGATGACCGCCATCGAGTGCCTACGCCCCCTCCGAGGGGCGGGTCATACGCGCCCCGGCAGTATGATGACAGGCGCCCGTACAGCGATGAGCGGAGGGTTCCAGTCGACCCTAGAGAGCCCAGGTTTGATGCGAGGTCAATTCTTGTACAAGGTTTGGTCAACAAAAACCAAGCACACAGAGAAGGACTGGACAGAGATCGTCCGACTGGCAGCAGAGTACATGTGTCCGGACCTGAATGCTTCATCAGAGCCATCAGAGCTGCTGAGATCCCTCCCAACTTCAGGTTGGCAATGGGAGCGAGCAAGTTCATCGGTGAGTCGAAGCCTGACACTTGGCTGGAGGATTACCGAGTGGCTGTGCAGATTGGCGGTGGCGATGACGATGTAGCCATGAAACATCCCCCCTGATGTTGGAGGGTTCAGCCAGAGCTTGGTTGAATCAATTGGCTCTTGGTAGTATATTCAGTTGGGAAGAGTTGGCCTGAGTGTTTGTTAGGACATTTGAGGACACTTGCAAACGGCCTGCGGGGCTGACTGAATTACAGCATTGTATTCAGAAACCGAATGAAACTTTGAGGGATTAAATTCAGAGATGGACCACTTTGAATCTCTCGGTGTCCTGGGAACGGGGGTCCCCAGACATGCCTGCCTGCGGCCCACGGCATGGCTCCACTAAGCGGCCCTGTACGGCCCATCTTCACCAGCAAACACTCAAGACCCTCGCGAGGGGCCAAGCCTCGCGAGGCGGACGGCGCAAGACCTCCTCGAGGGCGGCCTCACCAGGCCGGCTCGCGACGGGCGGAGAGATCAAGGCAAGGGGCACCTCACAAGGTTCCTGTGACGCAAGCCATGACGACTGGAGCCAGGCGGGCGCCAGCACGCGCAGTTTCCTTGTTTCCTCTTTGGTGCTAAAGAGGCAAGCGCAGGCGAGGAGTCCCGAGGCATCAGGCAAAGGTTGCCATATCGGTGCAACGAGACTGAGACCAGCAGGACGGCAGGATGGAGGTCACTGTGGAGCCCAAGACGGCGTCACCACCAGAGCCTTTGGCAGGCGAAGACCACCTTTAGTCAGGATAACTTGTACTAGTTGTCTCCCTTCGAATTTGGCCGTTGTGGCATCCCTTCCCGCTCAATATTTGGGAATAAGACCAGGGCCTCTATAAATAGGACTAGCCACCATCAGAAGGGGGACGGGGGATCATTCAGATCATCCCCATCCACACAAGCTCACCAAGCACAAGAGCACCTCTCCTCAGGAGGCCGTTCTTCCGATTGTACTAGTTCATCCTCAGCCCAAGAGGCAACCCACCACACCACACTGGAGTAGGGTATTACACCACATCGGTGGCCCGAACCAGTATAAACCTCGTGTCTCTCGTTCTTTGGGTTCGTCGAGCTAGGCCTTGCGATCGTTGCGAGAGCGAGCAAGGGGGAGAGAGAGAGAGAGATCTTCGTGCGCACTCCAGTGTTCGAACCTCAAGGGTTTGCCGGAACCCGTAATCCGACATTTGGCGCACGAGGTAGGGGTGCGTCGAAGCCTTCTTTCCGTCGATCCACATCCCATCGCTTAGTCGCATTCATGGCGGACGCTCGTCGAGCCCATGCTGAGCGCCAGGCCACCCTCGTCGCCCGCGTCGCTCAGACACCTCCTATCAGCGGGCCTCCCCATCGTTCCCCGTCGCCCGCCGCCAACACCGCCACCGGCCCGGACGGGAACGAGCGGCAAGCTTCATTGCTGCACCCCTCTTTGCGGCAGGATGGCCACACCGCCACTCCATCGCTGACCCCAGCCGACTCATCGTCTCTCGCTCGTCACGCTCCCACAGACGCACAGGCCGCACTGCTCATGGCGCGTGAGCTCCTGCGCTACCGCCCAGTCGACGACCTCTACGAGGACTGGCTTGACCGCATCGCCGAGCTCGTCAGCGCCGCAGGGGGTTCCCCCGCGCCATCCCTCTCGCTGCCTCGCCCTCCGCCAGCTGCAGGCGACGTGGCTCACGGAGCGCCTCCACCACCTCTGCACCAAGACGGCGCTCTGGCGCCAAGGCGCGCGGCCCCCTGGCGCGACCCACCGTGTCGGGCGCCCGCGCGAGAAGAAGGAAGCTGCCAAGAAGTTCCCCGGCCTCAAGAGAATGCTCCCGCGCTCCCGCACTCCCAGCGCCATCGCGACAAGACCGTGTGCCGTCTGCAGTGGCGGTGCGCGGGCATCAAGGGCAGGCTCCGCATCAGCAAAGGGCCCCGGTGGCCATGGCAGGTTGCCGCGCCTTCACTCCTGAGCTGGGTAGCGTCGCCTGGCCGGGCAAGTTCAACCCGGACCTGCCTCCTCGCTACGACGACACCCTGACCCTGCGGAGTTCCTGCAGCTCTACGAGCTGAGCATCGAGGCGGCCAACGGTGACAAAAAAGTCATGGCGAACTGGTTCCCCATGGCTCTCAAGGATGGTGCTCGCTTGTGGCTCCTGAACCTGCCCCCGGGCTCGATCTCCTCCTGGGGCGAGATGCGCGACCGCTTCGTCGCCAACTTCGTGGGCACTAGCGACCGCCCTCCGGCCGCGGGTGACCTACGCCGCATCAAGCAGCAGCCAGGAGAGACCCTGCAGAAGTACATCCAGCGCTTCAACAGCGTTCGCCTCAAGATCCCCAAGGTCACGGACGAGGCCATCTTTTCGGCGTTTTCTAATGGCATCCGCGACGTCAAGATGAAGGAGGAGCTCGCCATCCACGAGGAGCTATGCACGACTGTGGAGCTGTTGAACCTGGCGACCAAGTGCGCAAGAGCTGAGGAGGGGCGCCTTTCCCTCCTCGAGCTCCCAGCTACCGACCCGGAGGAGAAGAAAGCCAAGGCCAAGGACGTGAAGCGCAAGGGAGTAGCTGTGCTCGCGGCGGAGCCGGATACAAAGCGCGGCCGGGACCATCCCGAGTCGTCCAAAAGTAGCCAACTGTTCCGCGCCTTCCACAACGTACACAGCCACAACACCAACGACTGTCAAGAGCTCAGGGCCATTCGAGATGGACGCTTCGGTTGACGCCCCGAGTGCAACAACTGGGGCTACAGCCGAGGAGGAGGACGAGGTGGAGGACGCTGGGACGATCGCGGCCCCCGCCAGGAGTGGCGCGACCGGCCTTGCGAGGACCGCTGGCAGGACCAGCCTCGTGAGGGCGCCTGGAGGGATCAGCCTCGCGAGGACCGCCCTCAGGGCAACGCTGGTCTTCCTCCGCTGCCGCCACCACCAAAAAGGAACGAGGACCACCATCAGGACGAGGGGGCTGGGGGCTTCCAGGAACCGCGTGCTATCGCCTGCATCTTGGGCAGAGCTTAGGCCCCAGCCTCTCAACGTATCTTCAAGTAGTTTGCTCGCAAGGTCAACGCAGCCCTTCCCAGGCTTGAGGCCACGCACCTGCTCAGGTGGTCCAAGTGCGCCATCACTTTCAGCTCGGCGAACCAGCTCAAGTGCGCGGCCATTGCTGGCGCCCTCCCGATGCTCTGCTCACCCATCATCAGCAACGTACAAGTCACCAAGACCCTCATTGACGGCGGTGCAGGGCTTAACGTCCTATCCATCGAGACATTCAACAGCCATCAAGTGCCATACAATCAGCTTCAGCCCACCAAGCCCTTCTCAGAAGTAACCGACGGCTCCACCACCCCGATAGGGCAGGTCCGCCTCCCTGTCACCTTCGGACAGCGCGACAACTACCGCACCGAGCTCATCGACTTCGACGTCGCTCACATCCATCTGCCGTACAATGCCATCCTCGGGTATCCGGCCCTGGCCAAGTTCATGGCAGTGACCCACCACGGCTACAACGTCCTCAAGATGCCAGGAAGCAGCGGGATCATCACAGTCCCCTGCGAAGAAAGAGAGGTGGTGTGCTCCCTCGAGCGCGCCTTCCAAGCCACATAAATCGAAGACCCCGGCAACGATGGTGCGCAGTACCCTCCTGAGGCCATTCCCAAGAAGAAGAAGCAACTACTCCGCACAGGGACTGAGGGGAGCGGCGCCTCTAGTGGTGCCACATCAGAATCGGCGCATGCGCCTGGGGCCCCTCCCTCCCTCGCATAGGAAGGCGCGCCCGGCGCCCTCCTCGGGCAGGGCTCGGGGGCTCTGTTATGGAGGGCCTCAGAGCTAGCCAACATCATGAGGGAGGCGCTCGGGCACCACGTGGAGGCGTGCTTTGCAACACGTCTCCCTCAGGAGGACACCGGGCGAGGAGCGCCTGGCGCCCAGGAGTTCATCGCCAAGACCACTCAGGAGCTGCAGGATGCAAGGGCCATGCGCGGCGATCACCGCCCACCTGGCGCCACTCCCCATCCAGGCAAGGATGGCGGGCTGCGCGTCTGCATCGACATCCCAGGGCTCAACAGGGCCGCATCTCAGGAGCTCTTCTGGCCTTCGCGCGTGGGACGTTGCAAGGGCCCACCTCACAGCTATGTTCGCATGCCATTCGGCCTGCCGAGCATGGCAGCCGCCTTCCACCGCAACCTGCGGAGCGTCCTGGCGGCTTAGGAGGCCAGGCATCATGCAGTCCTGGCAGAGATGGAGACGGTCCTCGAGGAATCGCGTGGACCCCGAGAGCCTCTCGAGGCTCGGGGCCCCGGTGGCTCATGAGGAGCAACCCCTTCGCCATGCATCCTCAGCTACCCCAACATCCCTTCGACAATGGAACCAGGTGACATTTTCCAAGTTTATCCAACTGGGAGGGCCCACTGGGCTGCATCATTCCCAGACCGCGTGGGCCTGTCCCTGCGGCGTGTATCCTTTTACGTCTTTAGCTTACTCTGCTGGGGGCGCCCCTCGGGCTGCATCATCCCCAGGCCGCTCGGGTCCGACCCAGTGGCATGTATCGTTCTCGCATTTACCAAAGCTAGTTCGCTTTTCATGCATAATCTATCTATGGTTATCACCTGCCTGATTGTCACCCACCACCGAAGCTACTCACGCTGGCACGACACTTGTGCTCGGGTCCTTCCCTGCAACATTGACAAATCTGAGCGGTCGAGCTATGACTCGCGGCACGCCCCGTGCATGTCACCTCACCAGGCCCTCAGTGCCTTCATCTTCTTGTGGAGCGACCAGTGGCAGACCGGCAATTGTAGTGGCAATCTGTGTCCCTCCTCGTGCTAACCTGCAGGGACCTCCTGAGGACGACAGCAGGCGGTAACACGGGCTCCCTCTTCTCCCATGCGATTCGCTTGCACGTTAAAAGGGGGGCTCCTGAGCATCGTGACTCAGGAGCTCTTACTGGCTCTCCAGCCCTCACCCCTGGTCTTGACCACAGCATCATGACCTGGCATACTAGCGGTGGCTGAGCTCGCTCGAGGGCCGGGACCTGAGGACGTAGAGCACACAGAAGAGCGTGGAGAAGAGGGGGAGGCTCGCACGGGCCAAACCTGGCTCCATTACGACCGTCGACGCGCGAGTCTGGCGCAGCACAAGGAACCGGCTCTGGACTGCCAAGATAAGTTTCGCGCCCGGATCGACCAAGCGCTACGGCATAGAATTCTCACTTGTGTAGCCCTGTTACGGCGACGTCGCCTCCCTTTCCTACCTCTTGGTGGTTGCTTGTGCGCTAAAGGGGGACCTCTTGAGCATCGCGCCTCAGGAGCTCTTACTGGACCTCAGGCCGCTCACCTCCTGGCCTTGACCACGACATCGCGACCGGGCATACCAGCGGCGGCTGTAGCCTGCCTGGGGACCGGGACCTATCGGCGTAGAGCACCAAGCCGCCACGGGGTTGGAAAGGGGAGACCGAGCCGAAACAGGACATGCGCTCGCAAATTTTCATAATAAGGATAATATGAACAGAAGACATTACAGACCCTTTACACGCCCCCGTGGGGTCCATCTCGATTCCTCGCAGGGAACAAAAGAAGGGAGTTTCTAGGAGCCCTATCTACACGCGCCAGCGCGGCCGACGCCATCATCAATAGTGGGCCATGGGAGGCCGGTGCCAACCCCATCCAGATCAGCGACGGCGGCGGCCGGACGCTGCGGCCATGCTCCGGGCCCGGCGAGAGCTCGGGGGCACTTAGCTGTCGTAGCTCGTCTCCGGAGTCTCGCAGGGCTCGGGAAAGTCACTGGACTCCCAAGCACCGCCGCTACTGCTGGAAGAGCTGCTGGCGAAACCAGCGGCAGGCTCGGCGCTGGTTGCGGCGCCGTCCCGACGACCCTCTCCAGGGCAGCACTCCAAGCGGCGGCCTTCTGTGTCGAAGACCTTGAAGAACATCATGGAGGCGTCGTCGTACTCGAAGTGGATGGTGAGGGCGCCTTCCGCGCGGCAAACTCGAGCAACGTCGCCCCAGCCGCGGGTCATGAAGATCTTGCCTGGGGAGACGGCTTCAACCTCCGCTCTAGTCGCCGGGGCGTCGCAATCGGCGTGCTGCAGACAAAGCTCGAGGGGGCCCCTCAGCGGCATCTCGGCGGAGAAGGACTGCGGAAAGCGAATCCAAGTGCGCGGAGGCATCGCCACCCACATCACGAGTTCGCGCGAGGAGTCCGCGGCGTGGGCTCCTGGGGTGACGGCGTGCATCACCACGGCGCGGCGACCACGACCGCGGCGTGGGCGGCGCGACTTGTCGCCTCTTCCTCCGAAGCCCTCGGCTTGGGCGTATAGAGGCAGTGGATACCCGGGAGGAGGCCGCTCGCACCAAGGCCTCGACACCCCCGGTCTCACGACTACGTCGTGGCGATGGGCCAGCCTCTTCTTCGGCAGGAGTGGCCCGGGCTCATTGCGGGGGTTTTTCCCCTTCTCTGCGGCTGAGAACCTCCGTATCGGCCCCATGAGTGTCGCTACTAGCAATGAAGCAAGGGAGAAGAAGCGAGCGGAGCAGGAAGAGATGAGCGATGGGGGCTCCGCCCCCTCCTCATTTATAGCAGGAGAAGGCCAACCGGCAACCCCCACAATCATAGGTAATGATGATTTTTCTATGGATGCAGCAGGGACTCGTCAAGTCGGGCAGTTGCCGAGGAAGCGGAGAGACCCACGTCCAATCAATCGCCAGCGTCAACCAAGGCCGCAGGCTGTTGGGGCCCGGGGGCTACTGTCGGTGTCCTGGGAATGTGGGTCCCCAGACTTGCCTGCCTGCGGCCCACGACGTGGCTCCACTAAGCGGCCCTGTACGGCCCATCTTCACCAGCAAACACTCAAGACCCTCGCGAGGCGGACGCCGCAAGACATCCTCGGGGGCAGCCTCACCAGGCCGACTCGCGAGGGGCGGAGAGATCAAGGCAAGGGGCACCTCGCGAGGTTCCTGTGACGCAAGCCATGACGACTAGAGCCAGGCGGGCGCCAGCGCGCGCAGTGTCCTCGTTTCCTCTTTGGTGCTAAAGAGGCAAGCGCAGGCGAGGAGTCCCGAGGCATCAGGCAAAGGTTGCCATATCGGTGCAACGAGACCAAGACCAACAGGACGGCAGGACGGAGGTCACCGTGGAGCCCAAGACGGCGTCACCACCAGAGCCTTTGGCAGGCGAAGACCACCTTTAGCCAGGATAACTTGTACTAGTTGTCTCCCTTCGAATTTGGCCGTTGTGGCATCCCTTCCCACTCAATATTTGGGAAGAGGACCAGGGCCTCTATAAATAGGACTAGCCACCATCAGAAGTGGGATGTGGGTTCATTTTGATCATCCCCATCCACACAAGCTCACCAAGCACAAGAGCACCTCTCCTCAGGAGGCTGTTCTTCCGATTGTACTAGTTCATCCTCAGCCCAAGAGGCAATCCACCACACCACACTGGAGTAGGGTATTACACCACATCGGTGACCCGAACCAGTATAAACCTCGTGTCTCTCGTTCTTTGGGTTCGTCGAGCTAGGCCTTGCGATCGTTGCAAGAGCGAACAAGGGAGAGAGAGATCTTCGTGCGCACCCCAGTGTTCGAACCTCAAGGGTTTTCCGGAACCCGTAATCCGACAGCATCATACAGTGGAAAATGTGTTGCAACACCAGGCAGTTTGTGCCTTCAAAGAGGGCGTTCGGTACAGAGAGCTTAACCTGAAATTCGGTCGGACAGGAGATATGGTCCTGGCCCGGATGATGGAAATAGCCACTCAGTACGCTAACAGTGAGGAAGAAGACCGACTCCGCAGTGGCAAGAACAAACCAGTCGCCCAGGACACCGAAGGAGGGAATTCCAGTCGAAAGCAGAAGCGCAAGGCCAAGCCCACATGCCCTGGTGAGGCTGCAGTTGTAACCCAAGGAAAGTTCAAAGGAAAGCCTAAGGGCTCATGGATCCTGAAGAAGGTAAAAGATCAAGCGGGAAATGATGTGCTAGATTTGCCGTGTCATATACACACCAAGAAAGATGAAGAGGGAAACTTGATTTATCCCAAGCATACCACTCGACAGTGTCGACTCCTAATTCAGAGCTTCCGAGAGGGTCAGCCCAGTGAGAAGGAAAAGGAGTCTGATAAGGATGAAGACAAAGAGGAGGATGATGGTTACCCCAATGTTAATGCCACTATGGTGATTTTTGCTGACATAGAGAGCAAAAGTCGACTGAAAGTCATCAACAAAGAAGTGAACATGGTTGCTTCGGCAACAACGACATATCTGAGGTGGTCAAAGACTCCCATTACATTCGACCAGTCCGATCACCCAGCGCACGTTGCTACCCCTGGGCGGCAAGTGTTGGTGGTCGATCCAGTCATTGGGGACACTCAACTGACCAAAGTCTTGGTGGACGGTGGCAGTGGCTTGAACATTTTGTACGCCGAGACTCTCAGAGGGATCGGCATCCCGATGTCTAAACTCAGTGAGAGCAACATGCGATTCCACGGAGTCATTCCGGGGAAGAAGGCCGATTCACTCGGCCAGATTGCCCTTGATGTGGTTTTCGGTGATTCCAAGAATTACCGCAAGGAAAAGTTAACATTTGAAGTCGTGGACTTTCACAGTGCCTATCACGCCATTTTGGGCAGACCTGCATATGCTCGTTTCATGGCTCGACCGTGTTACGTGTACCTCAAGTTGAAGATGCCTGGTCCTAGAGGTGCGATCACAGTCACTGGGAATCGGCAAAGAGCAGAAGAGTGCCTTTAGAAGGGCTCAAAGATTGCCGATGAACAGATGGCAACAGTAGAGATGCAAGAGTACCAAAAAAATGCAGATCCGAGTGATTTGTTGCGCGCGAAAAAGCCTGCTTCAGAGTCCGCATTTCAGTCATTCGGGGAAACAAGGCAAGTTCACATTCACCCGACCGACCCCAGTGCTGCTCCGACTCATATCTCAACAACACTTGACATCAAATAGGAAGAAGCGCTCATCCAGTTCCTCCGTGAGAACTGGGACATCTTTGCATGGAAACCGCCTAACATGCCAGGTCTACCCAGGGAATTGGCTGAGCACCGTTTGCGGGTCGACCCTAAAGTAAAACCTGTCAAAGAGTATCTCTGCCGGTCCGCCGTGGAGAAGAGAAAAGCAATTGGCGAAGAGGTGGCTCGGCTTCTGGCAGCTGAGTTCATCCGCGAGATATACCACTCCGAGTGGCTCGCCAATGTTGTCATGGTCCCCAAGAAGGATGTTTCCCTTCGTATGTGCATCGACTTCAAGCATATCAACCGGGCATGCCCGAAAGATCACTTCCCTCTACCCCGCATCGATCAAATCGTTGACTCGACCGTGGGATGTGAGCGTTTGTCCTTTTTGGATGCTTACTCCGGGTACCATCATATCCGACTGTATGGACCCGACAAAATAAAAACAACTTTCATCATCTCATTCGGGTGTTTTTGATATGTTACCATGCCTTTTGGTCTCAAGAATGCTGGCTCTACATTCATGCGCATGATTCAGAAGTGCTTGCTCCCTCAGATCAGTCAGAACGTGGAAGCATACATGGATGACATCGTGGTCAAGTCTCGCAAAGGTTCTGACCTACTGAATGACCTCGCTGAAACTTTTGCCAACTTGAGAAGATATGATATCAAGCTTAATCCGTCAAAGTGCACATTTGGAGTCCCAAGTGGAAAGTTACTCGGTTTCCTCGTTTTCGAACGAGGGATCGATGCAAACCCAGAGAAGGTTGGTGCAATCCTCCGAATGAAATGCCCTGTGCGTGTGCACGACGTTCAGAAGCTTACTGGTTGTTTGGCCGCTTTGAGTCGATTCATCTCTCGTCTCGGTGAAAAGGCATTGCCTCTTTACCGACTGATGAAGAAGTCTGACAAGTTCAAGTGGACTCCTGAAGCTGAAGCAGCGTTTGTAGAGCTCAAAGCCCTGCTTTCCACCCAGCCGGTGCTTGCTGCCCCAGTCAGCAAAGAGCCCCTACTTTTGTATATAGTAGCCACTGGATAGGTTGTCAGCACAGTGCTCATGGTCGAGCGGGAAGAAGAAGGCAAAGCCTACAAAGTTCAACGCCCAGTGTACTATATTTCTGAAGTCTTGCCTCCGTCCAAGCAGAGATATCCGCATTATTAGAAGCTTGTTTATGGAATTTATTTCACCACAAAGAAAGTTGCACACTACTTCTCTGACCACTCAGTTTCAGTCGTCAGCGATGCTCCATTATCAGAAATTCTGAACAACAGAGATGCAACCGGTCGAGTGGCCAAGTGGGCGATTGAACTCCTTCCGTTGGATATCAAGTTGGAGGCAAAGAAAGCAATCAAGTCCCAAGCAATAGCAGATTTCCTCGCTGAGTGGATTGAGCAGCAACAACCGACTCAGATTCACTCAGAACATTGGACTATGTTCTTTGATGGGTCCAAGATGCTGAATGGTTCTGGTGCTGGTGTACTCTTGGTATCCCCACAAGGCGACAAACTCAGTTATGTTCTTTGCATTCACTTTGATTCCTCCAACAATGGAGCTGAATATGAGGCACTCCTGTACGGGTTGCGTATGGCCATTTCACTCGACGTTCGTCGCCGAATGGTTTACAGCGACTCAGATTTAGTGGTCAATCAAGTGATGAAGGAGTGGGACATCAGGAGCCCGGCTATGACTGACTATTGCAATGCAGTGAGAAAGTTGGAAAAGAAGTTTGAACGGTTAGAGCTCCACCACATACCCCGAGTCAAGAATCAAGCAGCTGATGACCTGGCGAAGATAGGTTCCAAACGGGAGCCTATTCCCAGCAATGTGTCCTTGGAGCATCTCCACACCCCATGAGTTCAAGAAGATCCCTTCACGAAAGAGCCCCCACAACCCAAAAGTTCTACTGATCCGACTGAGATCGAGATCCCAGCCGTGTTCAACCTAATCATGGAAGTTTTGGTCATCACCCCCGATTGGACGGTGCCATATATTGCATATCTGCTTAGGAAGGAACTTCCGGAGGATGAAGACGAGGCCCGTCAGATTGTCCGTCGATCCAAAGCCTCTACCATGATAGGAGGACGACTTTACAGAGAGAGTGTTACTGGAGTCGCTCAGCGGTGTATCACACCAGAAGAAGGTTGAATGATCCTCAATGATATCCACTCGGGGACCTGTGGTCACCATGCGTCCTCTCGGACCATCGTGGCCAAAGCATACCGAGCGGGATTTTTCTGGCCACGTGCAAATGAGATGGCTAAAGATATAGTCGACAAGTGCGAAGGCTGCCAGTTCTATTCAAACATGTCCCACAAGCCTGCGTCTGCTTTGAAGACTATTCCACTCATCTGGCCGTTTTCTGTTTGGGGGTTGGATATGGTTGGACCCTTCAAGACCGGCAGAAGTGGTTTCACTCATTTGCTTATGGCAGTCGACAAATTCACTAAATGGATCGAAGCCAAGCCTATCAAGAATCTTGATTCAAGCACTGCCATCAGTTTCATCAGAGAGCTGATTTTCGTATATGAAGTTCCTCATAGTATTATCACAGATAATGGCTCCAACTTTGATTCTGACGAGTTTAGAGCATTCTGCACTTCCCAAGGCACTCGGGTGGACTACACATCTATTGCACATCCGCAGTCGAATGGGCAGGCAGAAAGAGCGAATGGTTTGATACTTCAAGGGCTGAAACCCCGACTGATGCGCGATCTCAAGCATACTACTGGGGCTTGGGTGACTGAATTGCCATCTGTCTTATGGGGACTGAGGATAACTCTGAACCGGTCGACTGACCGAACCCCTTTCTTCATGGTGTATGGCGCTGAAGCTGTGCTTCCGAGTGACTTATTGCACAACGCTCCCCAAGTGGAACTGTACTCAGAAGCTGAAGCTGAACAGGCATGCCAAGATGCAGTTGATCTCTTGGAGGAAGAACGTGAGATGGCTCTGATCAGGTCGACCATCTACCAGCAAGACTTGCATCGATTCCATGCCCGTAATGTCAGAGGTCGAGCGTTCCAAGAAGGAGATCTTGTGCTCCGAGTGCATCAAAAACGACCTCACAAGCTTGCTCTGGCCTGGGAAGGTCCCTTCATCATCACCAAGGTGCTCCACAATGGAGCTTATCACCTTTACAATGTACCCAAGAAAGTGGACGAGCCACGCTCGTGGAATGCGGATCTGCTCCGCCATTTTTATACCTAAACACTCGAGTCGACGAGTTGTAATAAGAATCATTCAGTTTGCTTATCAAAGACAAGATTTTTGCAGTATCTTAATGATTGTTATCCCGTCAATACATGTGTTCAAATCCCCAGTGGGTGGCTTAGCCGTGAACGCCTAAGTTTCAAAAACTACTCCGAGTGAAGAGCAATCCTCTCACTCGGGGGCTTAGCTGCAGTTCTGTACTCGCCTAAGTTTTAAAAAATCCTACTGAGTGAAGAGCAATCCTCTCACTCGGGGGCTTAGCTGCAGTTCCGTACTCGCCTAAGTTTTAAAAAATCCTACTGAGTGAAGAGCAATCCTCTCACTCGAGGGCTTAGCTGCAGTTCCATACTCGCCCAAGTTTCAAAAATCCTACCGAGTGAAGAGCAATCCTCTCACTCGGGGGCTTAGCTACAGTTCTGTACTCACCTAAGTTTCAAAAATCCTACCAAGTGAAGAGCAATCCTCTCACTCGGGGGCTTAGCTGCAGTTCCATACTTGCCTAAGTTTCAAAAATCCTACCGAGTGAAGAGCAATCCTCTCACTCAGGGGCTTAGCTGCAGTTCTGTACTCAAATCCTACCGAGTGAAGAGCAATCCTCTCACTCGGGGGCTTAGCTGCAGTTCCGTACTCGCATAAGTTTCAAAACAAATTCCGAGTGAGGAGCAACCTTCTCATTCGGAAACCTGGCCACACGCTCCGAGCTGCGCCACCAATACAATGCCCGCTCCATCCTGATCTGCAAGGACGACGAGGTGCAGGTCATGCGCAGCATCTAGTGTTCATGTCCGCGACCCTCTCGTCGGAGCTACGACACAAGTACAACATCTGCTCCATCCCGATCCGCAAGGGCGACGAGGTGCAGGTCGTGCATAGCATCTAGCGTTCATGTCCGCAACCCTCTCGTCGGAGCTTCGACACAAGTACAACATCTGCTCCATCCCGATCTGCAAGGATGACGAGGTGCAGGTCATGCACGGCATCTGTTGCTCGTGACCGCGGCCCTCTCGTCGGAGCTGCATCAAAAACACAATGTCTATTCCGAGTGAAGAATCAAGTTTCACCCGGAGTCAAGAGATTCAAAAGCAGCAAAGACAGAGACAAGCATATTCAAAGAAAAACCAAGTTCAGATAAATCTCACAAGGTTCAGAACCGCAGATAAAAGTGCACGGGCAGCAGGCCCGAAGGAGTTTTACAGTTACAAAATCACTCGGAATTCCGAGGCAAATTTAATCAAGGCATCAAGTTTGTTCACTCCGTAGGAGGAGGGCTGGCAGGCTCGACGAACTCTTCCAGGTCGATTCCGTCTGCAATGCGAGTGGCTGCTTTGATGAAGGTCTCCATTAAAGACTGGAAGTGAAGCTTCTTGGTGTTGGCAACCTTGAGCGCTGCTAGCTTGTCTTCCTTGGCCTCTTTGCAATGGACGCGAACCAGAGACAGAGCCACATCAGCACCGCATCGGGAAGATGACTTCTTACATTCCTGCACTCGACTGGGGATCTCGTTGAGTCGAGTCATCAGAGACTCGAGGTCATTCTGGAATGACTCCCTTGGCCAGAGAGCCTTGTCAATCCGCGACACCGCTACCTTCAGTCGTGCGAGATAGTCCATGGCACTGGCAAGGCGAGATTCCAGTTGGAGCATGTTCATGGCAGCTTCATCCTTAACGGGGGAGTTGATGGGGTCCAAGCTCGTTTCAATTCTCCCAGTCTCTTTCTCAAAGTTTTGACAGAATTCTGCACAAACAGAGAAATGATGAGTCGAGAGCTATATGACGAGTCGACAACAGCAAATCGGTCGGGCAAGGAAAAATACCTTCAAGCATAAGGAACAACTTCTTGGCGAGTCCTCCCAGGTAAACCTCTAGCTCGTCCCTCTTCCGAGTGAGATCTTCAACTTTGTCAGTCAGAGCCCCCTTGTCCTTCTTCAGTCGCGTCACTTCCTTGTTGGCTTCATCAAGAGCAGTCTTCAGCTTGGCGTTATCTTCTTGTAACTTACCGACTGAAGCCAGCTTCTTGTCGGCAAGTGCTGATTTCTCTTGCGGCGTTTTTTGTGCTGCCGCAAGATCAAGGTCCTTCTTCTCTAGAGCCTGCCTCATTTTTTCTAAAAAGAAATAACGCTCGGGTCAAAAAGAGGAAAGGAAAAGATGTCAAGAGAGACAGTCGACAAGCTTTTTACCTCCCATACCAGCAGTTTCATCCCGAGCCTTCTGCAAGTTCTCCTTGGCCAACTCCAGGCCAAGATTGAGCTGGATTTGTTTCTTCTCCAAGTTAGCAAATCGGGCCCCGAGCTCACAAGATTTCTGTAGCCAGTGGACAGTCAGTCGACAGGAACAAAGATTAGTTGCTTCCGAGCGATAAAATACAAGTTCAACTCACTACGGCAAAAAGTGTTCTAAGACTACTGCCGAATCAAACATTCAAGAGTAGTCTCGGGGACTACACCCAGTGGGTGCACTTGGCGTGGCCCCACTAGTTCGACTTTCTACTCGACATGGTCTGCCGAATAAAAAAAAGAGAGATCCAACAATTATTCTCAGACCACCGCCGACTGCCCATAGTCGACCGTGGTCTCGGGGACTGCACCCAGTGGGTGCAGTTTGCGTGACCCCACTGGTCCGGATACGACTCGTTACAATCTATCTAAACCGAGTGGAAACTCACAAACAGACATTCGACAAAGAGCCCCGCCGAATCAAACATTCGACAGCGGTCTCGGGGACTACACCCAGTGGGCGCACTCTGCGTGCCCCCACTGGTCCAAGGATATACTCGACACGACCTAGTCGACTCAAGTGGAAAAAATACTCAGCAAAAGTTGAAACACCCAGTTGGTGTACAGATGCAAGATGCAGACTAACAATAGATGCACATTAAAGGTTTTTCGGGTATCATATCCTAACAGAACAAGCGTCAAGATAAAGATCAGTCGGAATTCAACTAACCTGGACGTTGGTCTGGAGAGCTGAGCTGGCATCATAAGTAGCTTGGCTGACCTCGCGCACCACCTTCATCTGCTCTATCATAAGGCCCGCCTGGCGTATAGCTTCCTTGGCAGCGCTCACCTGGTTCTCTGGGACATGATGGGCGATGAAGAGTGAAGCAGGTGAAATGGTTGAATCAGCCAGAGGATCTGAAGCATGGAGTTTCACAGACGGAGCAGGGACTTGGGCGGTCGACGCCGAGGGACGTTTAGTCGACACAGGGACATCGAAAGAAATAGAAGCTCGAACAGGGTCTCTAGATTGCTGAACCATTGGCTCTAGCACCAGCGTCGACTGGGTACCTTGCTGGCAGGCGCCCTCCTGCCCGAAGTTCTGCTTTTTCTTCCCGTCGTCTTCTGGGGCATATCTTCATCATCATCCGAAAGCTCAATGACATTTTGCGGTGCTGCAAAAGGCTCGACCGTAAGAGTTTGGTCGACCGACCGTTCAAGCGACAAAATGAGAACAAAGTCATAGAGTTGGACCTGCTTTGGAAGTGGCTGCATCCTCAGTCTCCTCGTCATACTTGTAAATGTCCATGGAGGTCACAGAGGTAGCAACGCTGAAAGTGTCAGAACTCACTCGGTCAAACAGGAGAATGAGTCAACTGAGGTACAGAAGTTTCCAAACAACGCAAAGGTAAAGAGATGAAGCAAAATACTTACACTGAGGCAACGGGGACATCCACTTTGATCTTTGGCAATGCCTTCCGAGTCTTTATAGGTGCAACCTTGGGCTGCTTCGGAGCCTTCTCCGTCGGCTCGGGAGTGGATGTCCGAGTGTGCTTCAACACCTGCACGCTTGACGCAACCGCTTTACCGCGTCCACCTGCTAGGTCGTGCGTCTGCTTGGAACGTCTTTCAGAACGAGGTGGGGAGTCGACCTCCTTGTTGCTGCTTGAGTCCAAAGTTTCCTCCTCGTCTTCATCATCGGATTTCCAGTCAGCGCTCTCACCTCCGCTCGCCTGTCCCTCCTGGACTTGCTCTCCATTCGGCATTGAGTACATCTCAGTATAAATCTGCAAGGCAAGAAATTGGACAGACACCAACCAAATTCAAGGACAGTCACAAATCAGAGTAAAGATGCACTCGGTTACAGAAGCCAGACCTTTTTCAGCTCATTCTCGGCGCTAAATGGAGCAATCCTCCTGGACCCTCTGGGGTTGTCTTTATTATGAGTGATGCTCCGCAACCACTGCTCCACCGTCTCCTCGGAAACCTCCTCCGGGTCGAGCCGGGCGGTGTCGTTGGGACCCGAGTACAACCACATCGGGTGATCGTGGGCTTGAAGGGGCTGGATACGCCTACTGAGAAACACTTCCAGCAGGTCCATGCCAGTCACACCATCGCGAACCAGCTGGACCACTCGGTCGTCTAACATGGACACCTCTCCTTTCTCTGCCGGAGTCATGATAAGCGAAGAAGGCTGGTGGACTCGGTCCATGGAGAAAGGAGGAAGGCCAGTCGACTGACCCAGAGTTGGGACATCTCGGCAGTAGAACCAGGTCGTCTGCCACCCTCTAACTGAGATGGGGAGGGTCATGGCTGGAAAAGTACTCCTACCCCTCGTCTGAATCCCTAGTCCCCCGCACATTTGGATCACACGCATCTTTTTGTCACTCGGATTTGCCTTTTTCACATTCTGGGAGTGGCAAGTAAAAATGTGCTTGAACAAACCCCAGTGTGGTCGACAACCCAAGAAATTTTCGCACAGGGAACATACGCGGCAAGGACCGTGATTGTGTTGGGAGAGAAGTGGTGAAGTTGGGCACCAAAGAAGTTCAGGAAACCCCAGAAGAAAGGATGGGGAGGCAGAGTGAAACCCCGGTCGACGTGGGTGGCTAGCAGAACGCACTCACCCTCTCGCGGTTGGGGTTCGGTCTCATTCCCCGGCAGCCTCCATGACCCGTGGGCGAACAAACCTCCGCTGGCCAGATCCTCCAGGTCCTCCTTCTGGATCGTGGACCGAATCCAGTCCACCTGGATCCAGCCAGGCGGTAGACCGGATCTCGACGACGACCCCCCCGACTCGTCTTCTTGCCCTTTGCCGCTGCCGTCGCTTTCTTCGCGCGCTCCAGGGCCGCCTCTTGTCCTTTCCCATCGCGACGAACTGCGCAGGGGCAGGGCAGCGGCGTCGAGAGCAGAGGCAGACGCGGTGGAGAAGAAGAGGAGGAAGAAGGGGAAATGGGGCGCACAGTGCAACACATCCACTACAAAAAAAAGACACATCCATGACATTTTGGGTCGAACGAATTTTTTTCTGTCATACTTATGACACTTCTATGACGATAATTGTGACAAAACCCGGTATCATCATAGATGTGGTGGGCTCCTACTTCTATGACAAAAAATCATGACAGAAAATGGGCTTTTCATCCTGGGCGGGCCGGCGACGCAGCTGCATGACATTCTTTGGGCCGTCCATGACGGAAAAAACCATGGTAGAAGCGAGAGCGAGGAAAATATCAGGGGAGTTCCCGGTTACGGTGGGTGGTCAGGGCCGAGCGATGCGCGTTTCTCTCGTGTGTACGCGTGTGTGTGCGAGGCGTTGGGCTCTAACTGAACCTGAGCAAGGCGTTGGGCTCTAACTGTACCCGAGCGATTGCACTAGCTATGTTACTGAACCTGAGCGATCGATCCCTTGCTGTTAACTGAACCCGAGTGATTCCTTCGCTACTGCTGCTAACTGAAGCCAATCGATGATGCCTCTGGATGAATAGTGAGTGTTGTTGGGGGTTTGGATGAACAGTTCCCAGTGGGGTGTTGGATGAACAGGAACCCGTGGTAGTAGAGGCCGTTGCCGCTGGATGAACAGTACCCCGACTGATCGAGCCGGTGGATGAATAGGACCCCATGGAGGGCTGGATGAATAGGACCCCGTGGAGGGCTGGATGAACAGTAGCCGGTGGAGGGCTGGTTGAACAGTAGCCAGTGGAGGGCTGGATAAACAGTAGCCCGTGGAGGGGTGGTTGAACAGGACCCCGTGGAGAGGGCTGGTTGAACAGTAGCCGGTGGAGGAGCACGCGGTGGAGGCTGGATGAACAGGAGCCCGTAGATGAACACTCGCAGGTGGAGGCTGGAGGAGGTCGACGGTGGATGAACAGTGGCCCGTGGAGGCTGGAGGAGGTCGACGGTGGAGATGAACAGTATCCCGTGGAGTCTCATTTTGCGGTACGCCACACCCTCCCGATGAACAGGACCCCCATTTCGACCGTAGCGCTCCAACACAAGTCCGTTTCCTCCGTTTTGCGGTACACCACATCCCTCCCGATCAACAGGACCCCATTTCAACCATTGGAGGTCCGTTTCCTCCGTTTTGTGGTACGCCAGACCCATCCCGATGAACAGGATCCCGTTTCGACCGTGGCCGATCGAACACAAGGCCGTTTCCTCCGTTCTGCGGTATGCCAGGCCTCGTTTCCATCGGCTGTTCCGTCCAAGCCGGTTGGCTCCTAATGAACAGCAGGCGTTCCGTTGCCTCCCGATGAACATGACGCATTCCGTTGCCTCCCCATGAACACGACGACAACGCTGTTTCTCCATTCCAACCCAGCCATGTACACGAGCCCTGGCCGTACGTATGCGCGAGTAGGCGTTTGAGACCCCGCCCGTATGTACGTACGTGGCCGTATTTACTTTCTTACACCCTGGCCGCTGTACGTATGTGTACATGCTACGTGCGCGCCTCTACTACGACACGTGCGCGCCTCTACTATGACACGTGCCCTTCCTTACACGGCCACAGTTCATCGCTGCAGCCTGCAGACAGACCGATCGACCAGTATGTACGTACACGTTCGCGACCAGAATGACAACGCTATGTATGCTTCGACTAGGTGGGTCCCGACTGTCAGGCACTTCCTTTCGTGCGAAGATGTACCTGGTGGGTCCCAGCAGTCAGGGGGCGAATCATTTTTTCCCCATAAGATGGACACACTTCCTTGCGTGCGAAGATGTAGCTGGTGGGTCCCAGCAGTCAGGGGGGAACTTTTTTTCGTGAAATATGGTGGCCTGTCCAGTGGGTCCCTGCTGTCAGGTGGAGGAATCATTATTTTCCACGTAATAAGGAGGCACTTCCTTGCTGCGGCCGTGGACCCAGCTGTCAGCCTCTCCATGTACAATACTCTTTCGATGGAAGTCGTTCGTTGACCACATTGACCACGCCGCGCCGAGAGCACCAAGGCGGTGGACGACGGCGAGGCCTAGGAAGGGAATGACGCGGAGCCAGGGAAGATGCGGCAGTGGATGACCACGCGGAGAGGAGTATGATGGTTCACTGGTTCGGCTGTGGTCTGAGGCTGCCGTCGCCGCAGGGCCTCGCCAGCGGTGGGAGTAGTAGGGGGCTGTGAGGCCTCCGCGGCAGCACAGCCGGCCACGGGAGGCAGGAGCAGGCTGCACGACCGGCGCTGCTTTGGGCGGCCGGAGCAAGAAGACGAGAGGTTGAAGAAGCACGACGGCCGTTGGAAGGACATCGTACGGTCACTGCAGCTAGAATCGTTTATATTGACTAAGTTGACAAAACCCTTGGTACGCGTCAACTTAGTAGGCCCACAAGTCAGCCTCCAGAACGGTGCGCCCCAAATGTCAGGGGGAGGAATCATTTTTTGGGCGGGTGAAGCTAGAATATCCGAGATTGAAGAAGAAGCACGACATCCGTTGGATGGACATCCAACGGCCACTGTTCCTAGAACCGTGTGTTGACTATAAGTTGATAAAGCCTTGTATACGCGTCAACTTTTTTTTGAGGGGACGCGTTAACTTAGTAGGCCCACAAGTGTGTGGCAGAGAACTTATAGCCCATTTGAGATTTGTAAGAATGTATAGCCCATTTTTGAATTCGAATGGAATTTACTACAGCCCATTTATAGTTTGTAAAAAGTACATCCCATTTTCTAGCTAGGACAACGATTAATAATTTCAACCAACCGTTCAAAACAGAATTCTATAAAATTTCCCATATTTTGATGGGATCCGAAATATTTTTATCCCTAAATTTCTAGTCAGATTAAATACAATTTCAATATAAATTTGTCTTACGTAAAAATCCAACAAAACATTACGCACGCAACAATTAATGAAATTAAAATTTTCAAAATCCAAAAATAATATTTTATAGACTAATTACGTGTTTGGTGCATTTTTTATAGTTACAGCCCAATTTTTATAATTACATCCCATTTATTATTTCTTAAAGCCCATTTTCTTGTTAAGCCTAATGCATCCCTCCTACGAAAGATTTGCAGCCCAGCGGGGCGGAGAATAATAAGTTGACCTTGCCTGGGTATTCCTCAAAAAAAGTATAGCTGTGCTAGCCATTTTCAGCTTGAAAAAATTTAATATCTGGGATGGATATCTGGCCTGGGCTAGACGGGCCACAGCCCGCCCAGTTAATACCCTGCTCTCCTATGAACAACAACGAAAACATCGCTCTTGTCTAAAAAAACGAAAACATCGCTCAAGAAAAACTCTACAGTGCGCACACCTCAAAAACACAAATACTGCTCGAGCTGCTTGGTCCCAGCTGTCGGCTGCTCCTTGCGCAATTCTCTCGTTTATTGACTACATAGGTTGACAATGGCGTGGGACCGTGATGTCAGGAAACCAGGAGGAAGCAATTTTTTTTTACAGTTGTAGTATATAATAAGGAGGCACTTGCGGACGTGCGGCTATGGCCCTGGTGGGTCCCCACTGTCATCCTCTCCAAGTAAAGTCATCTCCTCATTCCTCATGTCTGTTGACCATGTTGACAACACGAGATGGCGGCACCACAGCGAGCACAACAACTTGAAGGACGATGAAGAGGGCCTCGCGGGCCCTACAGATGGTCTGATACAGCGCCCGCTGCTCATTCGAGAAGCCAGGATCATAGGGCCACATGTCCGCGACAGCATTATCGTTCGCTTGTTCACCGGTGCTCGTTGACGAGACGGAGGTTGTAGCATAGGTCCTCCTGTGCTGGTAGCTCTTTCGCCATTAGGGCGTCGAAGTGCGGCCGCACCTACTCTATGGTGAACACGGCATGAACCGGCTTGGACAGTGGCGCCGGCTCCTGGTCGGAAGCTACATCCATCATCTAATTGTCGTCGCTCCGCTCGGCGAGCTCGCTAGCGAGCCAGCATGTCCGGCTGTTGGAACGACCCGCTGCCAAGCACGAGTCTGAGTGCCCTGGCCCACCCAGACCGTCTCCCTCGCCCGCGCGCGCTTTCCGCCCGAAACGGTCAGCGCCGCCCGCCCCGCTTCCCGGTGCAGGTGATTGCTCCGCCTTCAATTGACACAAGTGCCGTCCGTCCGTCTGCCGCCCACATTAATGATACGCGGTTGCCGAGGCGACTACTCCGACGACACACGTCTGTCCCTCCGCCGCCACCATTGCTATATAAACTGCTGCGCCGGCAATAGCCGCAGTCATCCGCCTCCGTTCCCTTTCTTCTGTCCACACCACTACTGCCCACCATGGCTTCCTCGCGCTCCAGCGCTCTTCGGGACGGGCGGCGGACGGACCACAAGGAGATGGCAGCCATTGCTGCCGACTGCCTGGCCGGCAGGCAGCCAGAGGATGATGACGTCCCAATGGAGAACATGGTAGTCGACGATCCGGCGCCAACCCCCTCCTCTGCGCCATCCTCGCTGGTGCATTGCACCATGACCATCGGCGAGGCCCGTGCCCAATACATGGACACGGTGAGGCAGAAGCGTGAGGAGCAATTCCGGCAGGCGTAGGTCGACGCCGCCTACAACCACCAACTCCTCCAGGAGCACCTACAGGTGCAGGAGCAGATCGCCGGGGAGCGGGCGGAGCAGGAGGCGCTGCTCGACTCGTACCGCTCCGCCGCGAGGGCCGCCTCGAGCGCTGGCGCACATGCGGGTGGCAGAGGCTGCGGCCGCCTACAAAGAGGGCGATGAAGCGGGCGAGGCGTTGTTTGGCGAGACCGAGGACAAGGCAGAGTACAATGCCGGCTCCGACGAGTCCCCGCTCCGCTGGCGTTGACGAGGCCCTGCTTTGCCGAGGCCCTGTGGCGCCAACAACGAGGAAGAGGACACCGCCGGCTCTGCCGAGGCCCCGCCCCGGTGGCACCGAGGCAGAGGCCCTAGTCCGCTGAGACCCCGCCTCGCCAACAACGAGGTAGAGGACATCGCCGGCTCAGTCGAGGCCCCACCCTGCCGGCAACGAGGGGGAGGATTTCCCCCGCTCCACCGAGGCGCCGCCCCGCCGGCAACAAGACAGAGGACATCGCCGGCTTCGTCGAGGCCCCGCCCTGCTGCCAACAAGGCCGCACCACATAGAAAACGAGGAAGAGTAGAACAGGGTAGGTCGCCGCCGCTCGGGTCCAAGTAAGGCCATCGCTGCTACCCTCCGGTTGAAGCCAAGCTAGGCGGGTTGACCATTGACGGCCGATTAGCTTCTTGGTGGCGACGTGGAGTCGGAGAGCTATGTTGGAGAAGGATGCTGCTTCTACTTAACTGCTAGTGCAGTTGGCTCACTGACACGTGGGCCCAACAAGCATCTGGGCCACATGTCAGTTACGCAACTGCATCTGCAGTTAAGTCACTGAAGCTCAGTCCGCTGGAGAAGAAGCTTCTGTTCGGCTCAGCCAGACACAGGTGGGTAGCTTCGGTTAATTAATTATACCTCCAGCGCACCCCTTTATAGTTGAAGAATGTATGAAATGTAATGAAATCTGGCATGTTTATATGAAATCCGACCGTGCATGAATGAATTTAGTTCGATTAGTTCGAATTCTTGTATCACTGGCATTGGATGAACATGCAAAACAAAACGTACTAGCATTATTCCCAGGCTGATCACCTCATTTGCAGCAGTTTCACATGTACTCCCTCCGGTCCTTTTTAGTCTGCATACAAGTTTTGTCTGCAGTCAAAGTATCTCTACTTTGACTGGAGTACAAAGAGTTCGAGCAGCTTTTTAGCGTTCCTGTACATTGCAATCAAACACACAGGCCTGGCAATTCATAGAGAACATTCAAAACAATCGATGATTATGCATCTCAGCGATTCACATGTCCGAGCCAATATTTACTTCACAACTAAAGAATAAAGAAAAATAGATCGACGCTGCTGACAGCAAAGGGCGTCCCATTCGAAAATATCAAACGCATGTCTTCTTGCTAACATCAATGAGAAAAATTTGACAAGGTTGTCCCATTCCAAAATGTCAAATGCTTGTTGTTTTTGTGCATCAATGAGCAAACTTTGACAAGGTTTTCCCATTCCAAAAAATCAAATGCCTATGATTGTGGAATGGGCAGGATTTGCCATCTGTTCGGACATTGACATGGCACCTCGTGCTAAATAAACCAGCTGTTCTCTTTGTGCAGTTCCACCAAAATCAACCAAATTTGCGCATAGCTTGTATGATTTCGCCCTTATATGTTGCAACGCCTTGAACATATCGGCACCTCCTTTCTTGTGGTGGAAATGAATGATTTGATGTATTCATAAACATTTTGTCCAGTTCCCATTGAAATCAAGCTGAGCACCCTTGTTTGCACAAATACAAAAAAGTGGTTAGTATAAAGCAAACTGTACTATGAATTGACAGTTTAAACAGGCACCTACATGGTCCATGTAGAGCACACTTTAAAAAATGGAACTCACCGGAAAGAATCCTAGAACAACATTGTACTTGCGCATCACAACAAAAAGATGGAGATATGTTAGTCCTTCTGAGCTGAAGTTAGTTTGGTCTTGTGGGGAGTAATGTAACCATCCTTCAACTGCTCCTTCTGATGAGAAGATAGACATGGCTTCTTCATCCTGGCATAATCGAAACTAGTCACTTCACGTACTCCGTATTCTTCTTTAGAGGAAGATGATCCTGTTGTGCAAAGACAATAGGACAACTAAATGCTAGCATCTCTGTTTGCTCGAAAAAAAAGGAAAGGAAATATTTAAAATAGCACAGATGAAGCACTTCTCAAGGACAATACCACTTTCTCATGACAGTATCTAAACAGTAGCACAACACCAATAGAGATGACAAAGCTCAATCATATGGATGAAATCCGTGGGCGAGTACCAACCTTTGTCAGGAGGCTTATTGTGTAGAGCATACAAATAAAGCACTTCTCCGGAACAATCTATTGTTATCTACTGTGGTTGCCATGCTTAATATACTCCTCGATTAGTTTATTGTTTCCAACATCTTCTTGTGCAGTTCCACTAAAATATATGGTATCTTCAAAGAAGATCCCTGTTTGCACAAGTAGAGATAATTACATATTACATTAAGAGCGGCATCAAATCAATGGCAAAACAATTGCTCATTCCAGCCATAGCAATAAATTAAGATGCAAAACTATATCATTACTTGTGTCATCACAGTTCCAGTGCTTCATTACAGCACCGGGAGTTGATTTTTGTTTTTCCTCCGCTTGCTCTTCCCCTTCATCACTTGGTTCAATAACAGACAAGCTTCGCCTTCAATGTATGATTTGGCATGTTAATTAGGGAGCACAAGTATAGCACTAAACAACGACATTAATTTTCTGATGAAAGTGGCAAAATACAGGCCAACAGTTCTGAAATATCCTTATCTTACCTCAATGGGATATTACGGTGCACATACAGATTGGAAGTCTTGTCTCCATTTGTGCAGTTCACTAAAATCAAGCAACATTACTGTACAAGTAGCACAACATATGAAAGCACACTGCATAATCATGTGAAAGAAAGCTAGTACTTACCTCTCATGACGCGGAATTCAAACAACTCACAAGAAGAAGATCTGAACCAAATTTGCCAACACGGATAGGAAGTAAGATCTCCTCTTGTGTAGTTCCACTAAGATCAAGCAATCAAGCAACATTGTCGGTGTGACATTTTGCTTGAACTGCACAAAACACTCATAAAAACAAAAGTGTTTTGTGCAGTGCAACAAAAGGTCACAATAGCAACGAGGTGAAGTAGATAACCCTGTTTACACAGAGGTGTAAAGGAAACAACAAGTGGTCAATAACGGTGGATGACACATAAGCCAACAAAAAATAAGCATCTAACTTATCTAAATGGGAAAGAAAGCAAGACAGTAGCATTTCTCAAATGGTGGAATTGATTAATATTAACAGAGAGATTATATTAACAATAAAATTCGATAAACATGTAATTTGCTTTTAACTCTGGCATTGCATCAATTTTCCAGCGGCATTATTAGAGGGTGTTTGTTTACAGGAACTTTTTGGTGTAGGGACTAAAAAAAGTCCGTGTCAGTCCCATCTAAACCAAACATGAGGGACTTTTAGGGACTCAAAGTGGGTATTTGGGACTAAAGAAAGAAGATCGCGAGGGAGAGTCTTTTTGGGACTTTTTCCAACAGTTGTCCCTGCCCCGCATCGCACCTTGTCTCTATTAGTTCATTACTAGGGGTAACATGGTCTTTTAGCATGTTATTTAATAACCTCTAGTCCATGTTTAGTCCCTGGAACCAAGAAGGTAGGGACTAGGGACTGTTTAACCAAACATGGCCTTAGATTAACAACAACTAAAGAGTTGCACGGGACAGTGGACGCACCAGCACCATGTGCATCTACCGATGTATGAAGGGGTGATGCACAGTCTGTTGCAACAAAGAACAAACAACCAAGGAGCATATTTGTATTGGTCCAAGTTTTGTTATCTTTAGACTCCTTTCCCTATGTGAGCGCAGCAAATCTAGTCATGCTCAAACTCTATAGCTGTGGCACCCCGGCTCAGAGCAACCGGTTTACCCTGCATTGCCAGCCCAGAGATCGAGTCTTCTGGCAATACACAACAACCTGGTACAGAAATAACCGCTTTATTGATACTAGCATGGTACAAAGGTCTGATATTGCATCGAGATTCGAGGCCAAGCGGCACACACGGTGCTGCTGGACAGTATGTACATTATTAAATGAACATGGCTGGGGCCTCGATCACACGAAACTACACGGCAGCGGAAGAACGACGTAGCGGAACTCCATGGCATAGGGACACCGACGTGGACATGGCCTAGACATGAGATGCCCTCCGATGCGAATCAACTTGCCTGAAAGCTGGCATGACACGCCAGGTTAGTACATTGAATGTACTTGCAAGCTCACAACAAACATAAGCACGATGACAGACAATATCATGATAATTAATCAAGTTAAATTAATGCAAGAAATTACTACAAATGCAAAGCTATGCAAAGCAACCAAACAGCGCACCGAGTCACACGGACTCGCTTACCAGACGGTTACCTCGTAACCAAACGGTGACCACACCGGGGTCACACCTGAAACCAATCACTCATGAACACCTCGAGTGTTCAAGGTTCACCACGAAACAATGCATCACAACAATTACTAGTTTGCAAGATTAATTATAAAAGTTGATCCATGGTGTGACTTACTCCCGAGTCTTGCCCATAACCGAGGGCGCGGCTATCGATAGATTAAATACACTCTGCAGAGGTAGCGCACTTTACCCACACTACGGAATACCTGGCCTCGTACTCCCATTCGGGTGGACCAAAGTATTCCGACGAAACCCTCCCTTTGCCATGCACTCTCCCCGGCCACTCCGACCATCTCCCTCTCAGGGCTAGGTCTTGGGTGGCCCCGTGTCTACCAAAGACACCAACGGCCACCGTCGTGGCAAAACGGTCCCAAACGGGGACAAGGTACCATAAAAACAAACGAGCACACAAGGTTATGTCTGCCTACCGGGCCAGGGTATGCACGCCCATAACCTTCCCTCGCGGGAGGCACCGGTGAGAGCCACGACAAAGGACCGAATCAAGACCTTCCCATTAGGTAAATGTGGTCGCACTGAATTAAAAACCCGATTCAGTGGCACCATGATGTGATCAACATCATATTCAGGTTGAACTTAATCAAGTATTAACTTTCAGAAAAACTTTTTATTACTAACATGGCATCATACCGGAAATCATGCAACTACTCGTCACACAGAGCAAGCAACTCTTAAGCATGGATCAAAACAAGCAACATAACTATCTTGCAATACTAAGATCAGAAACTTCTCTGGTTATAACTCATTTTTATCTACAAACAACATTTTTATTAGTTCATCATTTAGTTGAAAACTATTACTAGCAAAAATAGCTACCATAACTTTCCATAACAAAATATCTAGTGCAAAATCTTACTCTACTTAGCCAAACAATTCTATGAACTCAACCAGAAGCTAAAACAAGCATATCAAGCATCATAAAACAACTAGCAATTAACCATATTAATTTATCAAATTTTAAATGCAAATAAAGACTCATATTCAAGTAGAAAATCATAGATATTGAAATAACACCATCCAAATGATGTTGTGGCTTGCCTTAGTGCAGAGGAGGGTCACACTCCTCCTGGTTAGCTTCAAGGCAAGATCCTCCTTCTGAAAATATTTTAAAACCACAAAAATAAATGTCAAAACACATTCTGAAAATCACCAGAAATTCTAGACAGCAAGGAAAAATCCACCTTTTGGTGTGCTGCTAGAGCTTTCTGTAACAAAGACAATGCAAAAAGAATCAATTCATTTGGACTTATGGTTTAGAAATGGTGGCTGGTCAAAGTTTAGTCAAATTTCTGAATTAAATTTGAATAAATAGAAAATCCTGGGGGGGGGGTGACGTCGATGGCGTAAAGTGGGAGTGCACCTCCACTCGTACCGCTTTGAGCGCGAGTGGTGAGGCTGACACTGGGCCCCACCAGTCAGGAGAGAGGGAAGGGGATCGAGATCAGAGGGGAGGCGGTGCTTCGCCGGAGCTCATGCCGGCGATGAGGGGGTTTGGGGCTAGGCTAGAGGGGTAGATCGGAAGCGGGGCTCGCGGCGCACCTGCCCGTACCCGTGGCTTGGCGAAAGGTGGACGGAGCTGGTCGCAGTCGAGCTCGCAAGCTTCGGTGGCGGACGGGGTTCGCCGAAGAGGTGGAAGACGGTGGCTAGAGGCAACTCCAAGGGCTTGGCGGGGTCCAGGCAGCTCCAGCAGACCACCAAGGCCCTGCCCAAGCAGCTGCTTGAGATCGAGAGGCCCTGGAGAGCAGCAACTGGCTTGCGGGGATCGCCGGAGTCCTCAGGTTGGGGCGACGGCCAGAGGCCTGCCCGACCGGGCTTCTGCTCGTCTACGTGTTCGTGGAGGTGTTGTGGAGTGGTGCGTGGCTAGCAAGGGAGGTGGGGTGGCTTTATATAGGCGGAGCAAAGGGGGGGTACGTGTCGCCGCTTGAGCGCTCTGGACACGCGGCGAACATCAACGAGAGGCTCCAACGCGAGGGGACAGGGTGCAGCGTCAACACCGGCGCTTGCCCACGCTCGCGGACGAGCACAGGAGGCGGTTTGAGATGAGGACAAGCACACACGCGCACTGTGCCGTTTTGGCCGCGACTTGACCGGGCTTGCTGCGGCGGCTCCGGCATCGGCGAGCGCCAGGGAGGGGTCATGGGTGCTGGGTCGAGGGTTGTGGCACGTTGCGGCAGTCGGAGGCGAGCGCTTGCATGCACACGCGCGAAACAGAACGCAAAGCGCCAGCCAAAGCGCGTCGAGACGCTGCCAGGCACCGTGTCCTCGCGCGGTCACCAAGCTGGCATGGCCAAAATGACGGCCAGGAGCGACCAAACCTTGTCTACGAGCTCGACCGTGTAGTGCTACGTCTAGGAGAGGTGATGGATCATACCCAGGCCGACCAGACGCGGCTCTACCAAGCTGGCAAGTTTCTGGTCAGAAACTTGGTCGCCAAGTTTGGCCACCTTCTAGAAGGCCATTAGGGCTAATCTCCTGGGGTTTAGGGTTTCTTAGGAAGGTCTTTAAGCTCAAGAAATCTCAAGGCCAAAAGCTCAAGGAAAAATGCACTTGCTGTACAAAGTGCATTTCTGGTCCAGAAGTGAAAAGATTTTCTACAGCAAAAATATTACAAAAAGTGATGCAATATTTTTGCATGGGAAGATGTGCCATGGTCCTAAGAATATTTAGGAATTATCTCAGATTTTTCTGAGCAAGAAAAATTGAGGTTGCTTTGGAGCACAAAGTTCTGAAATGAGCTTAAGAGAGAAAAATGAATATTTTCCTTTTAGGAAAAATATTCATTTTATTATTTTGGGAATTTGTGGGAGGAATAAGGTAGATAGGTCACTTGGGTGAAAGCCAAGGATATGCCCAAGTGACAAGTCCATTTGAATTGATCCAAAAATCCAAATCAAATCAGGGCAAAAACCACGATGAAAACCAAGTCCGGAAAGAGAGAGAAGGCAAGTCCGGTAAAAAGAGAGAAGGCAAAATCCAGGCTGTCACAAACCTCCCCCACTTAGGATGAATCTCGTCCTCGAGATTCGGTTGCTTGGGAAAACCATTCTGGGTATGCAGTCCTTAAAAATTCCTCTCTTTCCCAGGTTGCTTCTTCTTCGGTGTGATGCTCCCACTGAACCTTGTAAAATCTTATCTCTTTGCTGCGAGTGACCCTTTCTGTCTGATCCAATATTCTGATTGGCTTTTCCTCATAAGTCAAATCCTTAGCCAATTCTATCTCTGACATATCAGTCCTTTTCTCCGGTGGCGAGATGCATCTTCTTAGCTGTGAGATGTGAAACACGTTGTGTACTTCTGACAATTCTGGTGGCAATTCCAACTGGTAGGCAACTGTTCCGACTCTGGCCATGACGGGGAATGGACCGATATATCTGGGTGCCAATTTTCCTCGGGTCTGAAACCTCTTGACTCCTTTCATAGGGGTGACTCGGAGATATACGTGTTCTCCGGGTTCGAAGCTGATCTGACGATGTTTGGCATCATAGTAGCTCTTCTGTCGGGATTTGGCCAGTTGCAGTCTGTCTCGGATTTCCTTGACTTGCTTCTCTGCTTCGAGCATTAAATCAGTCCCGAAAATACGGCTATCTCCGGTTTGAGACCAATTTAATGGGGTGCGGCATTTCCGGCCATACAGGGCTTCATAGGGTGACATCTTTAAGCTGGCCTGGAAACTGTTGTTGTAGGAAAACTCGGCGTAGGGCAGACAGTCTTCCCACTTGGTTCCTTGGGCCAATGTACATGCCCGGAGCATATCTTCGAGTATTTGATTTACTCGCTCAGTCTGTCCATCTGTCTGAGGATGGTAAGCCGTGCTGTACTTCAGAGCGGTCCCCAAGGCTTGATGAAGTCGGGACCAAAATGCGGATGTGAATAGAGATCCCCTGTCGGAGGTGATAGTCTTGGGTACTCCATGCAGACTGACGATTCTTGATACATACAGCTGTGCAAGTTGATTTGCACGGTATGTGGTCCGGATGGGTAGGAAGTGTGCCACCTTGGTTAGAGTGTCCACTATGACCCATATCGCGTCGTTTCCTCGATGAGACCTTGGTAATCCGGTGATGAAATCCATGCAAATATCGTCCCATTTCCATTGGGATACCGGCAGAGGCTGGAGGAGTCCGGCGGGTTTTTGGTGTTCCGCCTTTACCTTATTGCAGATATCGCAGCAGGCCACAAAATACGCGATGTCTTTCTTCATTCCATCCCACCAAAATATCTGACGAAGATCCTCATACATCTTGGTACCACCGGGATGAATTGAGTATGGTGCTTCATGTGCTTCCGCCAATATTTTCTTCTTCAGACTGTCTTGGTTGGGTACGCAAAGTCTTCCTCGGAACCTTAGCGAACCTTGCTGATCCATAGTGAAATCCGGTGCTTGCCCTTGGTGCAGCTTCTGAACATATATCCGTAACACCTTATCATCCGCTTGAGCTCTGCGGATTTCTTCTTCGAGAGTAGGAGCAACTTCCAATATATTGGTAAGACGGGCGTCGGTGATTACCAGATTTAGCTGCATGATTTCTTCATAGAGCTCTGGAGGCAAGGAATCCATTAGGGCATTGAGGTTGGCTGGTTTGCGGCTGAGGGCGTCAGCCACCACATTAGCTTTGCCCGGGTGATAATTTATTCCGAGGTCATAGTCCTTAACCAACTCGAGCCATCTTCGCTGTCGAAGGTTCAAGTCGGGCTGAGTGAATATATACTTGAGACTTTTATGGTCGGTGAATATCTGGCACTTCTTTCCAATCAGATAATGTCTCCAGATTTTCAAAGCGTGCACCACTGCGGCCAATTCCAAATCATGAGTAGGATAGTTTCCTTCATGTTGTCGCAGTTGGCGAGATGCATAGGCCACCACTTTGCCATCTTGCATGAGTACACACCCCAGTCCTTTTCTGGAGGCGTCGCAGTAAACATCAAAACTGCGGTAGATATCTGGAAGAGTTAATACGGGTGCCGATGTCAGTCTGGTTTTTAACTCATTGAAGCTCCGTTCGCAGTCTTCAGTCCATACGAACTTCTTGTCCTTCTTGAGGAGCTCAGTCATTGGCTTGGCGATCTTGGAAAATCCTTCGATAAAACGGCGATAATATCCGGCCAGTCCAAGGAAACTCCGGATTTCTGAGACGGTGGTGGGTGCGGACCAATCAAGTACATCTTTTACCTTGCTTGGGTCCACCGAGATTCCTTCTGCCGAGAGGATATGTCCGAGGAATCCCACTTGCTGGAGCCAAAACTCACATTTGCTGAATTTGGCATACAGTTGATGATCGCGAAGCCGTTGCAGAACTGCGCGAAGATGTTCCTTATGTTCGTCCTTGCTTTTGGAGTAAATGAGGATGTCATCAATGAACACCACCACAAACTTGTCCAAGAAGTCCATAAACACCTTGTTCATCATATGCATAAAGAATGCAGGAGCGTTGGTGAGGCCGAAGGACATAACAGTGTATTCGTAAAGACCGTACCGAGTGGTGAACGCGGTCTTAGGAATATCTTCCTTCTTAATCTTGAGTTGATGATATCCCGTCCTCAAATCAATCTTTGAGAATACTTTGGCCCCACTGAGTTGATCAAACAGATCGTCAATCCTCGGCAGTGGATACTTGTTTTTAATGGTGACGTCATTCAGCTGTCGGTAGTCTACACACATTCGTAGACCACCATCCTTTTTGTCCACAAAGATTGCTGGTGATCCCCATGGGGAAGAGCTTGGACGAATGTATCCTTTTTGCAGCATCTCATCCAGTTGTTTCTTCAATTCCACCAATTCTGAGGAGGGAATCCGATAATATTTCTTATGTCCCCGGGTGGTTCCAGGCACTAGGTTAATAGCGAACTCCAATTCCTGGTCTGGTGGCATGCCGGGCAATTCTTCAGGAAATACATCTGGATACTCACTGACCACTGGGATTAATTCCACCTCTTCTGTCATGACTGCGAAAACCATATCCTTTGTGGGGATGCGCTTGCGGGCATAAAAACTGGTAGTGGGACCTTCCATATTTTTCACGGTAACTTCTCTGGTCGCACAGCTGATGCAGACTTGGTATTGGGTTAACCAATTCATGCCCAGAATGACATCCAATTTGTTGGAATCGATGATTATCAACGATGTTGGAAACTTGACGCTCTTGATGTCAATCTCCAAATTTTGACAGACGAGATTGCTTCAATGACGACTTCCGGGTCCTCTTGGGCTTCATCTACGGAGATGTGATGAACTTGCGCTTGGATTATATCGGGGTGGAATACTGCTCCATGTAGTTGACTTGCAGCTGAAATGGAGCGACGTGCTTGGTGTTCTTGGGACACAGTCGGGCGTAGTGTCCGGTTTGACCATAGCTGAAGCACGAATTGTTGCGCTGGCAATCGTCGCCCATCGGGCTGGTCACGACATTCTTGACTTGTGTAGTAGTCTTGTTGACGTTCTGCTGCCAATTGGGTTTGTACTCCACCTGAGTCTCTTGCCATGTACGAGCCTTTTGCACTGGTTGCATATCCTTCTTGGGCTCGAATTTGCGCTTGTGGTCATTAGCAGCTGGCTTGTTGTCGTGCAGGAGCTTGTGTTCCCTCTCGGCGATGAGGGCCTTGTTCACCAGAGTCAGGAAGTCCGGGAAATCAAACATACTGAGAGTGCACCGGAGATGTTGATGTAGGCCTCCAAGGAATCGGTCGATCTTCCGCTCTTCTGTGGCCACATCGTGGAGAGAATAGCGGGCCAGATGGTTGAATTTATTCAGATACTCGGCGACGGTCATGCTGCCTTGAGTGAGAGCGAGAAATTCGCGTTGCTTGATCTTCATGACTCCGGTGGGAATATGATATTTGCGGAAATGATCCTTGAATTTTGTCCAAGTAATTTCCTCGTCGGCAGGCCATATTGCTTTGGCATTATCCCACCATATAGCGGCAGCTCCTTCGAGATAATGCGTTGCGAAGGGAACCTTGTCTCCGTCGTCTGTGCGAGCAATTTCCAGTTTTCTTTCAATAGTCCTTAGCCAGTCGTCGGGGTCCAAAGGATCAGTAGCATGGCTGAAACTGGGAGGCTTGGTTCGCTGAAAATCTGATAGCTTGGAATGATGGCCATTCTGGTTTCCATTCTGCCCAACCATAACTTGTACACTTTTTAGTATTTCCAGCCGATCATTGCTCCTTCTTTCTTCAAACATTCGCAGGATTTTCTCGGTGGAAGGCAGTTGTGGTGGTGGAGGCGGAGGTGGCTGGTATGGTTCAGGGGAATGTCCTGCCTGTCTTGCGGAACGACGGACAGGGACATCCTCACCAGCTTGACTGCTACTGACTCCACGCGGCATCCTATTTTTTGTTTTCCCAATACATAGCAACCATGATGAGAAAATTCCAAAATGGGGGAAAAACCAATGACAAATCCCGGAAGAAAGCAGCGAATAAAACCAAGTCGAAAAAGAGTCCAACATAAATATACATAGTCCCAACATGAAAATAAACATCACAATGGGTCTACTACCCTCGTACATGAAACTACGCATCATGACAAGTGCGATTACAGCCATACATCATGCTCATGACTACCACGATACTCTAACGATCTACTGCTCGGATGGTGCTGCTGCAGGCTCGTCTCCTGAGCCGGACCCAGATCCTGAACTAATAGTAGAGACCTCCGGGGGAAGAGAGGTGCGCTGGCGCTGCCTTGAGGGCTCTCCCTCAGGGGCAGGCGGGGGACGGGATCTAAGCATAGGAGCGGCATGAGTAGCGACAAGAGAAGACCATGCAGCAGGAGCGCTGCGAGGGTTCACCGTCAAAGGGTTAACGGTACCCTGTAAGGTCGTCGTAGGAACGGAGGTGGGAGGAGCAGGAGTGTAGATGACAGCGGGAAGAGGGTTCCTTATACGAGCAGCAGCGAGAGCGGCGCGAGCGCGTGAGAGCTCCCGCGCTAACTCGTAGTTAAGGAGATAGCTAGTGGTGATGTAGCGTGCAAGGTGGCTAGTGGGACGATCGCACGCCGGATTAATCAAAGGAAAGCGGATACGCCCATTCTCGTGCAGAGATGGGTAGAAGAAAAGTCCAGGGTGGGTGTGCATGCGAACCTCATTGTAGCGCAAGTCTACAAGAGCCTCGATAGCAGCAAACTGAACCGCCTGAGATGGCGTAGAAGCAAGACCACCCTTAGACGAACGAGTGTAAGCGCCGGATGGGGAACTGTGGTGTAGAGTGACCTCAGCATAATACTCATACAATGCACCGGCCAGATGCTCGCGATACACCCGATACTCTGGATCAGCACCGTCTGGATAGAGTCGTTGCCACACGTTCTGAAGCAGGTGAGGCGATGTGCGCGGAGCTGGCTCAGGATGGTACAAGATCCGTACTGGTGCCATCTACACTCACAAACCATACGGTTAGTAATAACAACAATAAGTCATGCATGCAATGCAACAACCAATTCCTATGTCTACCGGCACTCAAACGGAACTATCTACTGTTTTACTAAAGCACTACCGGTCTAGCATGTCCGACAATCAGCGCGGCTCTGATACCAAGCATTGTGGCACCCGGGCTTAGAGCAACCGGTTTACCCTGCATTGCCAGCCCAGAGATCGAGTCTTCTGGCAATACACAACAACCTGGTACAGAAATAACCGCTTTATTGATACTAGCGTGGTACAAAGGTCTGATATTGCATCAAGATTCGAGGCCAAGCGGCACACACGGTGCCGCTGGACAGTATGTACATTATTTAATGAACATGGCTGGGGCCTCGATCACACGAAACTACCCGGCAGCGGAAGAACGACATAGCGGAACTCCATGGCACAGGGACACCGACGTGGACACGGCCTAGACACGAGATGCGCTCCGATGCGAATCAACTTGCCTGAAAGCTGGCATGACACGCCAGGTCAGTACATTGGATGTACTTGCAAGCTCACAACAAACATAAGCACGATGACAGACAATATCATGATAATTAATCAAGTTAAATTAATGCAAGAAATTACTACAAATGCAAAGCTATGCAAAGCAACCAAACAGCGCACCGAGTCACACGGACTCGCTTACCAGACGGTTACCTCGTAACCAAACGGTGACCACACCGGGGTCACACCTGAAACCAATCACTCATGAACTCCTCGAGTGTCCAAGGTTCACCACGAAACAATGCATCACAACAATTACTAGTTTGCAAGATTAATTATAAAAGTTGATCCATGGTGTGACTTACTCCCGAGTCTTGCCCATAACCGAGCGCGCGGCTATCGATAGATTAAATACACTCTGCAGAGGTAGCGCACTTTACCCACACTACGGAATACCTGGCCTCGTACTCCCATTCGGGTGGACCAAAGTATTCCGACGAAACCCTCCCTTTGCCATGCACTCTCCCCGGCCACTCCGACCATCTCCCTCACAGGGCTAGGTATTGGGTGGCCCCGTGTCTACCAAAGACACCAACGGCCACCGTCGTGGCAAAACGGTCCCAAACGGGGACAAGGTACCATAAACACAAACCGAGCACACAAGGTTATGTATGTCTACCGGGCCAGGGTATGCACGCCCGTAACCTTCCCTCGCGGGAGGCACCGGTGAGAGCCACGACAAAGGACCGAATGAAGACCTTCCCATTAGGTAAATGTGGTCGCACTGAATTAAAAACCCGATTCAGTGGCACCATGATGGGATCAACATCATATTCAGGTTGACTTAATCAAGTATTAACTTTCAGAAAAACTTTTTATTACTAACATGGCATCATACCGGAAATCATGCAACTACTCGTCACACAGAGCAAGCAACTCTTAAGCATGGATCAAAACAAGCAACATAACTATCTTGCAATACTAAGATCAGAAACTTCTCTGGTTATAACTCATTTTTATCTACAAACAACATTTTTATTAGTTCATCATTTAGTTGAAAACTATTACTAGCAAAAATAGCTACCATAACTTTCCATAACAAAATATCTAGTGCAAAATCTTACTCTACTTAGCCAAACAATTCTATGAACTCAACCAGAAGCTAAAACAAGCATATCAAGCATCATAAAACAACTAGCAATTAACCATATTAATTTATCAAATTTTAAATGCAAATAAAGACTCATATTCAAGTAGAAAATCATAGATATTGAAATAACACCATCCAAATGATGCTGTGGCTTGCCTTAGTGCAGAGGAGGGTCACACTCCTCCTGGTTAGCTTCAAGGCAAGATCCTCCTTCTGAACATATTTTAAAACCACAAAAATAAATGTCAAAACACATTCTGAAAATCACCAGAAAGTCTAGACAGCAAGGAAAAATCCACCTTTTGGTGTGTTGCTAGAGCTTTCTGTAACAAAGACAATGCAAAAAGAATCAATTCATTTGGACTTATGGTTTAGAAATGGTGGCTGGTCAAAGTTTAGTCAAATTTCTGAATTAAATTTGAATAAATAGAAAATCCTGGGGGGGGGGGTGACTTCGAAGGCGTAAAGTGGGAGTGCGCCTCCACTCGTACCGCTTTGAGCGCGAGTGGTGAGGCTGACACTGGGCCCCACCAGTCAGGAGAGAGGGAAGGGGATCGAGATCAGAGGGGAGGCGGTGCTTCGCCGGAGCTCATGCCGGCGATGAGGGGGTTTGGGGCTAGGCTAGAGGGATAGATCAGAAGTGGGGCTCGCGGCGCACCTGCCCGTACCCGTGGCTTGGCGAAAGGTGGACGGATCTGGTCGCAGTCGAGCTCGCAAGCTTCGGTGGCGGACGGGGTTCGCCGAAGAGGTGGAAGACGGTGGCTAGAGGCAACTCCAAGGGCTTGGCGGGGTCCAGGCAGCTCCGGCAGACCACCAAGGCCCTGCCCAAGAAGCTGCTTGAGATCGAGAGGCCCTGGAGAGCAGCAGCTGGCTTGCGGGGATCGCCGGAGTCCTCGGGTTGGGGCGACGGCCAGAGGCCTGCCCGACCGGGCTTCTGCTCGTCTACGTGTTCGTGGAGGTGTTGTGGAGTGGTGCGTGGCTAGCAAGGGAGGGGGGTGGCTTTATATAGACGGAGCAGAGGGGCGGTACGTGTCGCCGCCGGAGCGCTCTGGACAGGCGGCGAACATCAACGAGAGGCTCCAACGCGAGGGGACAGGGTGCAGCGTCAACACCGGCGCTTGCCCACGCTCGCGGACGAGCACAGGAGGCGGTTTGAGGTGAAGACAAGCACACGCGTGCATTGTGCCGTTTTGGCCGCGACTTGACCGGGCTTGCTGCGGCGGCTCCGGCGTCGGCGAGCGCCAGGGAGGGGTCATGGGTGCTGGGTCGAGGGTTGTGGCACGTTGCGGCAGTCGGAGGCGAGCGCTTGCATGCACACGCGCGAAACAGAACGCAAAGCGCCAGCCAGAGCGCGTCGAGACGCTGCCAGGCGCCGTGTCCTCGCGCGGTCACCAAGCTGGCATGGCCAAAACGACGGCCAAGAGCGGCCAAACCTTGTCTACGAGCTCGACCATGTAGTGCTACGTCTAGGAGAGGTGATGGATCATACCCAGGCCGACCAGACGCGACTCTACCAAGCTGACAAGTTTCTGGTCAGAAACTTGGTCGCCAACTTTGGCCACCATCTAGAAGGCCATTAGGGCTAATCTCCTGGGGTTTAGGGTTTCTTAGGAAGGTCTTTAAGCTCAAGAAATCTCAAGGCCAAAATTTCAAGGAAAAATGCACTTGCTGTACAAAGTGCATTTCTGGTCCAGATGTGAAAAGATTTTCTACAACAAAAATATTACAAAAAGTGATGCAATATTTTTGTATGGGAAGATGTGCCATGGTCCTAAGATTATTTAGGAATTATCTCAGATTTTTCTGAGCAAGAAAAATTGAGGTTGCTTTGGAGCACAAAGTTCTGAAGTGAGCTTAAGAGAGAAAAATGAATATTTTCCTTTTAGGAAAAATATTCATTTTATTATTTTGGGAATTTGTGGGAGGAATAAGGTAGATAGGTCACTTGGGTGAAAGCCAAGGATATGCCCAAGTGACAAGTCCATTTTAATTGATCCAAAAATCCAAATCAAATCAGGGCAAAAACCACGATGAAAACCAAGTCCGGAAAGAGAGAGAAGGCAAGTCCGGTAAAAAGAGAGAAGGCAAAATCCAGGCTGTCACAATAGCCTTGTCCCCCAAAACAAAAAAGATCAGTTCGTTACAGATGTGCGTATTGCGTTTGTCATTGTTTTCCCTTTTCGTCCAACGTAGGTGCTGGATAGCCAGTCTGTACTAGTACTTTCCCCCTTTCCTTTCCTCTTTGAACCACGTCCTAGATTCATGCTATACAACTTTCCCCACTATGTTCCCCCATTCCTTTCCTCTTTGAACCACGTCTTAGATTCATGCTATACAACTTTCCCCACAACTTTCCCCCCTTCCTTTCCTTTTTGAACCACGTCCTAGATTCATGCTATACAACTTTCCCCACTACTTTCCCCCATTCCTTTCCTCTTTGAACCACGTCCTAGATTCATGCTATACAACTTTCCCCACTACTTTCCTGTTTGATCGAACACCTAGATTCGAGTGCAGAAGCGGAAAAAGCCCACATGCAGCTAGAGCAATGCATGTGGAATAAGTAAATTATACCTTAAGGTTCTTGGGGTGTGGTTCGGTGGGCGACTGGAGGCCGTTCGGCCCACACTACGTACGGTGGCGAGGAAGAAGGGGTCGGAGGCCCTCCCGCACCGCCGTTGGGTGAAAGAGAACAGCTGCGCTGGTGGTAGATTCCCTCCCTCGCTGACGGCGATAGCGTTAAGCCTCCTTCCCTTCCCGGTGGACGGATCCTGCCGGCTCTTTGACCAGCAGTGAGGGGAGAGAGAGAGAGGCCAACAAAGTCTTGTTTAGATCTGCAGAGGGTGAGAGAGTGTGAAGAGAGCAACTACAAGCGCTGAGGCTCCAGCGTGTATATATATACTGGAGAGAGAGTGTGAAGAGTGCAAACCCTAGAAAACAAGCGCCGAGGCTGCAACATATACGTGATGAGGTGATTATACGGTCACTACGAGATCGTATAGCTCCGTATCCATCCATTTAGACCAGTCAAAGAATCCTCCTGGCACCGCCCCAGATCACTTTCTCTCTCTGTCATGCGGGGCCTACCTGTCATTGGGTGGAAGAAAGAAGTCGAACAAAAACGAAATTATGCTCAAGCGTAGTTATCCAACTCGAGACCTCAAGTTTGATGAGCGAACAGGCTAACCAGCTACACCACCCTCCTGTTATGTTCAACGGGAGGAAAATAACCTTTTATACATTCCTGCATTTGTGTGACAAGCATGCCCTGTTTTTTTTTGCGTGCGAGCCATTGGGATTTAAATCATAATCGTGTCATGTGGCTTTGGTGGTAAGGTCTTTTGGGATTTAAAGCAGCGTTAGTAGTATAGAAATAATGCAGCCTTAGTCACCTTACCTCTCTCCACATAGTACGTTGGGTACCACCAGTCAGAGGGTGAAACAAACAAATTAATAAGAAAAATTAACAGCGCCAGCGGTGTATCTTACCTCACACATCTCGCTACTGCTCGTGAACACTGTCCAATTGATCCCTCTGTTTGCTCACGTACTATTTTAAGTGAATCCTTATTATAACATGCACACAATTTTGGGCACTTGTATTCGACCTAAGTCAGTGTGCCACCGTATCTCGTACTACTCCCTCCATCTAGGTGTAATAAGTCACGTTAGAAGGTGCAACAGAACCAAGGTGCAAGCAGATTGGAGGAGAAGGAGAAACTTGACCGGTCCTTCCTCCAATCAAAGCCCTTCTTTCTGTCTCTAAACGCAACAATTAATCCCAACAACTAAGAGATGCTGTTTTAGCTACCATGCAGGGCCACGTATTAACTCACATGCAAGCCGACTTTGATTTCTTGACTGATCAACGCGTAGTTGCGCTCCATGCATTGGGTTTCCGGGGGAGATAACAAGGCAGAGTAAGGAGCGTTTGGTTACATTGCTTAGGCTGGTCATAGTGGTGAGTAACTTGGACTAGTAACATGCACGATATTCCTATTCTATTAACCTGTGTGTGCGTGTGCGTGTGTGTTTAATAGCATGTGTGTGTTAGAGAGAGCGACACATCGACCTACTCCTACAGAGAGATGGTGTGTAGTGTACGATTTAGCCGCGAGAGTCGGTGCATCCTCTTCCTGGCGTCCGGTCGGGACAGGCGGACCGCTGCTACGCCCGCTCCTGACCAGCCTGGCCCACCCAAAGCCCCTCCATCGCCCGCGCGCGCTTTCCGCCCGAAACGGTCAGCGCCGCTCCAAAGAATCGGTGTCGCATTCATGCCCGGGCAGAGCGGACGCGACCTCTCACGAGCTCCTGCGTTGAAGAGAGAAGAGGATTCAAGAGTGATGGTTGCTTCGTCCGTCCAACTTACTGCTGGGTCTATGTGATTTGATGGCTCATTGGTCATTATTACTGAGGTGGTAGGACTGCTGGATGTCCCACACTTTCGACGAAAGGAGGTACTACTAGATTACAATTTTCTCCATTCTTACTGCGGAGGAGTGCGAGAGCAGTGAAAACACACAGGCTAAGTGATTACATGGCCCACATCACATTATCACCATATTTTCTGGACACCGTGCGACACCTAACTCTTTACATAGTACTACTAGTATAGTACGTACTGTAATTTATCGGCGAGATAAATTTGTACAATGCTATGAAGCTTCCAGCTTCTGTTTCATGTATCTTGCATCCAAGGTTGCCCGTTGCAACATTTCATCAAATGCAAAGGAGACTAACATGCATGGTATTGCATCTCAATGATTGACAGATCATAGCCAATATGTACTCCCTCCGTTCCAAAATAAGTGTCTCAACTTTATGCAAACTTTAGTACAAAGTTGTATTACTACTAAAATTGAAACTTATTTTGGAATAGAGATAGCTAAAGAAAAGAAGATCCATGCAGTCCCTAGCCCTTGAACCGTAAACCCTAACCAGGCTTTAATTTGCTGGCAACGTTGGAGCTTCCGAAGAAATGAAGTTTGCAATCCTTTGACCATCGGATCATTTTGTGCAGTTTCACCAAAATCGAGATGAGCATCCCTGTGGAAAAAAGCGTGATTAGAATAAGATTACTGGGACTAGTTGATGAGACATAAACTCATCACAAATACAGTACGTAGAAGCCAGTAGAGGTATGTGCGGGGCAAAGAAGTAGAGAAATATCCACATGGAGTGATGTGGGCAGCTGGAGCAGTGGTGCAAGCCGGCTATAAAGTAAGTTGTACCTGAGGGATGTCGGGACGTAGCTCAACCTAGAGGAGGGCGGCGGGAGGCGGCAACTGCCCACGTCGCGGCAGTGAGCAAGGGATGAAGGCAACCTCACCGGCTTTGTGAGAGAGAACGGCGGGGACCCCTGATCGGGGACGTGCCGACAGTGGGTTTTCGCCGTCGGCGACGGAGACCGCATCTACACTAAGCATCCACCCCTTCCCCCGGCAGACGTGATCCGCCGGGATGTTAGAGATGTGGCCACAGTCGTTTTGTGCGAGAGAGTGTGAAGAGACCAACCCCAGCAAGCAACCGTGTAGGCTCATCCTGCCTATGTATATAGTGGAGCGGTTTCCTTTTCTCCCCATATGAACCTATTTATATTGTGTACGTGCCACTGAAGAAAAAAAACTTTATTTATAAATGACGCGGCACCTACTACTCGTTCTCCTATCAACCTTGTGCTTGGCATCTCCAAAATATTAACCTTGCGATTGGCTCTTCGCCTCTTCGGGAGGTCGAGCAATAATAGTACTGCAGTATATATCGTTCTGGCTATATGAGACCGAATGAATTGCTGCACGTCCACCATGTGGGCGAGGGTCGAGGGGCGAGGGAGAGTGCGTACTATTACGTCCGTTTCAATATGGACTACATATGGGGCAAAATGAGTGAATCTACACTCTAAAATATGTCTATATACATCAGTGTTTGGAGTATGTACTAGTAGTTCATATTGAAATCTAAGGACATATATTCCAAACAATATGATAATCTCTCTAACCAAGGTAGGGACGAGGAGTAAACGGAGGGAGTAGTAAAATTTTCTCCTCGTCTTGCGAGCCACCGCGCGCGTGGGCGAGGGAGCGGGCGTAAGGCGTAGTACTACTACCTCCGTCCTGGTTTATAGGTCACCTTTGTAGTTCGTGCCAAATTTTTACCAAATATTTTGCTAACAAAATGTTAATGCATGTCAACAAAAATTATATCGTTGGATTCGTATTTCAACATAGTTTTCAATGATATATTTTTTGGTAACATGCACGAATGTTTTGTTAGTTCAATCTATAGTCAAAATTTGACACAATATACAATGGGGACCAATAAACCAATATACAATGAGTAGTAGTAAGCAAGCTTCACCTCGTCCTACGAGCGACCACGCCCATGGGCGGGGGAGACGGCGTAGTAAGCAAGCTTCTCCTCGTTTTGCGAGTTGACGGGACACATCAAAAGTAATACGTACAGAGCATCTTGAGTGTATAGAATCTTGCCTCTAATGTAGGCCCCACATGGTTTGCCTCTTTTTTAACATAACGCGTCAAGTTACAATTTGTTTGTCCACCCGTGGTAGACGATCCTCCATCAAGTGGACAACCAGTACACGTGTCAAATTACCACGTGGGCTGCCTTTTTGTACAGAAATGAGCTCCACCGTGTACCCGCGCGGGTGTGGTTGGGAAAGAGACGGGAGTACGCGCGCCGTGCGTGCACCTCTTCTCTTTGTGCACGTCCCCCACCTACGTGGGTGTGTGTGAGAGAGATAGAAACCTAGAAAGATGGTGTGTGCGTTCGTGAGTGTTTTTTGTTGGGGGGGGGGGCGTGATTTCGTGAATGTATCTGTGGGAATATGTGTCGAGACCTATTTTATAAACACATTACCGCATGCCAACCTATTTAATAAACACATTATATAGTTCTATTATGTCATCCTGTTTACATAGTCATCATATTTTGAACTATGTCTTTCCATCTTTTTTAGTTAGCCATCATAATGTGAAATTGTGTCATGCTATCCTATTTGGTTAGACAACATAAATGTGAATTATTTCATGCCCTCTTTTATTCCCCACTATCCATTGCACATGTCTTATCATACAATGTATGTACATTCAATTATTTTTCTTGTTTATCAGCCATTTGAATTGGAGAGGGTGATGGCAGTATCTAAGGGAGTAACAACACGGTCTTCAGAAAAGATAGTGCTACCAGTTGATGCAGATAGAACCACGGTTGTACTTGCCTAAGAACCAGCCCCACCACACATTACCCAGACTCTTGCAGATTGTACCCCTACCCAGTTGGACAGAGAACCAGCTACACCCCTTCTAACCCCAACCCCAGCAGATAGTAACCCAGTTCCAGTTGACACAGCACCGTCTCCACCACAGAGCACCCAAACACGATCAGTTAGTAAGGGAACTGCATTGCCCAAAGCACGAGGACAACCACTCCGAATCCCAACTCAACACTTAAAGGAGAAGAAGAATTGTTCTCAGGTCAGGTTCTGTAGCTATGGTTCATACTCCTTTGCTCTTGCATCACTGTATTTACTCATACCAACTATTTTCAAATTTGAAGGATGGAATTGAAACTCCAATGGCGCAACAGGTATGTTTTAAACCTGTTTCTTTAACTGGTTTGCTGTTGTAACTTGCTCTATGTTGATTTCAGTTTCAATTGAATAAACAGTTATGTTCTCATGTCATGCATATTACAAGTGTTGTTATTGCTCTATAGTTTCCCACACTTATATTCTGTCTATTCTGCTTTGTCTTGAACAAATATTATTTGAACCGTGTCTCTCTTGATTTGGCAACAAAAACTAGAATAATATAGACCATAAAGTGACCATGGTACATAGATATATGTTTGTTTCATGTTGTTATCCTGTCCGCTTTACTACTGAACTGATTTACCAAAATGAGTTTCATATACAACATGGTAAACCTGTGATGTGTCTGCTTGTTTCTCTTTTAGAATGTGGACAAAATGTTGGAGAATAGTACCCCGTTATGTAATGGTAAAGGAAGTAATGCAGATAAGATTCAAGATAGTGAGACATCCCTGTTGGTCTCCAAAAAAGCTGATAAAAACTATCTTGACGACAGTGAGAGAACCCAAAAGTCCTGTCGGGTGGTAGGTGCGACATATGCCAACGGGTGGCTTATCATTGTGGGAGCCAGTAAGACGTCGCCGGTGCTGTCACGACCGATTTTCGGGATATTAATTTCCCAGAAAATGGCCCTTGTGCTCACAAGCCCCAAGATTACTGTTAGCTGATGAGGCACCAACTTGATACAGAAATTCCAAGCAAAGTACAAAATATGTAGTACAAGACCATCATGGCCTATGAGTACAACAATTGGTTTCTAGTGGTTGATGGCGGAAACGGTTTGTGGTTCATCTGCGTCTATGGGACTCCATATCCCACAGGAACAGCTGACCAGGATAACTCCTATCTTCGCGAGGCTGCTATCATCATTGCGTAGGTTCCGGGGCTGTCATCGCAACGCTCCTCTCCATGCGAGAAATCTGGCCAAGCCAATAGCCAGGGACAAGCCAGTGAGTACTTTTGAATGTACTCGCAAACGTTTTGAACACGGGTATAATATAACAAGGGATAATCATGCTCCGAAATATTCTATGATGCACGCATGCGGGTAAAATATGAATATGCAATACGGGAGTAGAAATAGAATGCACCGATCGAGTGTCTGAAGCGACGCCTCGAAAGGATAAAAGATAAATCATGCCTCAGTCGGGCGTCTGAGCGACACCACATAAAGGGCTTATAGATAAAAGAAATAACAAGCATGCCACAGTCGGGCGTCTATGCGACACCACATAAAGGGCTTATAAATAATAGAAATAACAAGCATGCCACAGTCGGGCGTCTGAGCGACACCACATAAAGGGCTTATAATATAAATAAAATAGCAAGCATGCCACAGTCGGGCATCTATGCGACACCACATAAAGGGCTTATAAGAGAATAATCGCAGTGAGTATCCAGGAGGTAGAACCGTCCCAGGGATACTCAATAATTCAAATAATGTAAATGGTTAGTCCACAATAATAATAATCATAATCCTCATATGTCACAGGTCATAATCAATGTTCTGGTTTAGTCGTTTCTCCTCTGAAGACCGTCACTAGACCCATCTCAGACTGTAGTCCTTACCCATGGACATGGCTATCCGAATAGATTTAACCTCTGCAGAGGGTGTACTCTTTACCCACGAGTAACGGATTTATTTAGTCCATCGGGACTAATTCCGCCTATGGTCTTTTAATTGAAAACACACCTGACCTTCACACACCAGCTTAACTTACCGGTGTCTGGAATCACCCACGACACCTGTCAAGCAAAACTCTAAGTGGGGAGGCTACAACCTCGACTTAGCATGGGATCAAATTTATATCGCGCGCTCTAAGGGGTGCCCCCCTCTCGGTCCCAACCGGAAACACCCATGCCCCCGGACCAGGTGGCATGCCTACCGGATGCAGCCGGTATCTTCCACCATGGCCTCTCTGTACGGTGTGTGCTTTGTAAGGGGTTGACAACTTACTGAACCGTACCCTACCTGCGGCAGGGACAAGTGGTAGTACGAAACAAGTATGGGGGTTACTGGAACAAGACTCGATCTACGGCCGACTCAGGAGGTTCAAGTTTTCCCTGTATGATTAGCATAACAAATGTATTTCAACTAACAGACAGAATCACCACTCATCATACCTCATCATGCCATACCGGACACACTCGTCTCAACGAGGAACTAGGGACAAGCTCGTGTCTACCCAAGACAGAGACTTTCCCGGCTTCCTTCCGGTATGCATGAAAAGATTACGAGGATGATTACGATCACCAGCATGTCCATTTCTAACAGCAACGAATCTCATTATGCACTCACGCGTATGATCGTATTGCCACATAAAATAACGAATGCTCCATGTCAAGGCGGTGTTGTAACCGTATCAAACAACACCCCAAAGATATCATGCCAGGGTTCAGAATGTTTGCCTTCAAGAGTATGCAAGAGGGAGTGCACTTTTTGAAAGTTGCCTTCTTCTTCAAAATCCTATTTTATGAAAATTTAAATTAACACATAGCTTTAAAACAGTACAAAAAAGTTGTTTGGAAAATTTTCAAATAATACTAAAATAAACTAGACATAATTTGAGAAAGGCAGGAAAAGGAATCAACTCATTTGGAGTTATATTTAAAAAGTTACAGCCAGTCAAAGTGCAGTCAAATCCTGTTTTTAATAGAAATCAGAAAAAGAAAACGTTTCGGGGCTTACGCTTTCTCCTAGCGAAGGCGTATTCGTCGGAGTACGTCTCCACTTAAACCAGCGTGGGTCGCCCCGGGGTCACTGACAGTGGGTCCAGGGGGCCCACTGGTCAGGTTTGACCAGTCGCTTCTCCCTCCTCTTCCTCTGCCCGAGCGGAGGCGGGACTCCGGCGATCGACGCCGGCGATTGGCGGCTCCTCGCGGGCTCCGGAAGGCAGGGATGGATCCGTGGTTCTAGGGTGGTCCTCCCGGTGGTCGAGAGGGCCGTGGGGGTGAAGGGAGTCGCCGGCGGCGAGCTCCGCGGCGGAGGAGGCTTCGGGTGGTTTGGGGTTCTGGGCTGTGGTGGTTTTCGAGCGAGTTTGAGGTGTTGGGTGGCTCCGCAAGATCGTGGGGAAACGGGTGGTGGTGTTGGATGGACGGGGGAGGGTCTGGTTGCGACGAACGGCACCGGGAGGCGGCGGCGGCCGAACCGGCCGGAGTCGAGGAAGACGGCTACCAACCGTCGATTGCTGGCTGAGGGGGTGCTATGGGGTGGCCTGGGGTCGCCTGAGTGCTCAGAGGAGCTCGGGGGCCTCCTTTTATAGCGCTACGAGGTTGGTTCCGCGGTGGTGGATAAGAACAACGGCGAACCGCCTTCTGTAGTGGCCAGGGCGACATGGCGGCAACGAGCACTAGCAGACGGGCTTGAGGATAGGCTCGGGCTGTACAAGGGGGCAACTGGCGCGCTGCTGCGGCTCGGGCGGTGCTGTCCATGGCAGGAGCCCACTGTAGCCGGCCGCTAGCCGCCGTGGCCGACCTGACGGCGGTGCTGTAGGGCGCCAGGCGCGGCTCTGCGGCAAGGGAGGGGGCGGGCGTGCTGGCTACGAGTGGGGAGAGGCCAGAGCGGGCGCGGGGAGGCGGCCGTGCGACGCGGCGGCTCGGGCGCCCGCACGTGCAAAACGCGCGCTCTAGGCGCGCCCAGAGCACGCACGAGACGTGCTCGACATAATGCCAGGGCAGCCTAGAGTGCTTGAGCGAGGCGGGCAAATAACAGGACTAGGTTAGAGCTAGCAAGGGGGTTAATGGACATGGTGGTTAGGTCAGGGGATCAAGTTCACAATGCAAACTAATAATCATGCCAAATCTGCCCATGCACACCAAGTGTTTGACAAAATGACAAGGGCTTCTAGACAACTCTTGTAGTGGCCAAAATCTCCAGATCAGGGTCTCCCTAGATGTAGGTGATGATGGCAAGCTCATTTGGGCAAAACCAGAAACTTGCTAGTGCACGTTTTGCAAACCTTCAGTTTTGGACAGAAAGAAAAAGGCCTTATTGCATGCACTTAAAACCCTCCAATGGGTCCACTCTCCTGGACTTAAGGGTTTTGCAGGGTGGTCTATAAGTAGGAAAAAGCTCATGGCTACTAGAGCAAGATAATCTAGGGTTGCAGTACAAATCACTAAGCTGGACCAGAATGAAGATGAGGATGATTTACTCAAATTTTTCAAAGAACACCAATGGGTTTTTGCATAAAGTTGAATTATATGCATCTACTGACATCTCCAAACACTTGGAAGAATTTTTAAAGGAAATATTTAAATAGGTTGTAGTGCAAAAATACCTACTGGACCAGATTTGAAAAGTTGATGTAGAGCTCAAAATCTCCAATAACCAAAAGATATTTTTGCATAAAAGTGATGTGGAAACATCACATGACATCCCCAAATTTTGGTGAAAATTTTAAATGCATTATCAAATGGTTGCAGTGCAAAAGAGGCTCCAAATTTATGAAAAATCATTTTAAAAGAATAAAGCTCAGGAAAAACAATTATGCAAATAAATCCACTGATAAAGAATTGTTTTATTGAGAGAGTATACAAGTCCAATAATATTTTTGGAAAGTTTCCACTTGAGGTAAAAACCCACAATATTAAAGAGAAGAGGGTTCTGAAATCAAAGATAAATCCAGAAAACAAAATTTAATTTCCTGGCAAAATTTTAATTAATAAAACAAGGTCAAAATTTTGGGGTGTTACAACACTACCCCCTTAAGAAAAATCTCGTCCTCGAGATTTGTTAAAAACTGTTTTGAACAAACATCGCTCTTACCAAAAAAATCATCCTACTTATGCAATAAAATGTGGCTACAGTGAGAGGGCAATAAGTGGTGTAAAACTACAGTGTGGTATACTGGCGTTGCGTGGAAAAATCCATGGTTGGGGAAAACGAGATATTTCTACGTTGGATACAGTAAATTTAGAATAAATTCTAAATTACTAAAATACGCTGGTCGTACCCGAGAGCACAGTGCTCTCTCTGGCTGACAGGTGGACCCGGGGCCCACTGTCGGCCTCTTCTTCTACCTCTGGCTCTCTCTTCTTGCTCTCTCTCGCGGGCTTTCCCGCGCTTTCTCCACCGGCGACGTCTAGCGCGTAGGGCATCTAGGCCGTACTGCGGTAGTGCGCGGCGTGCTAGCTGCCGGTGCAGCGTGCACTCACCTCGCGGGCAGTGCACTGTCGGCACTGCTCGCGGATTCGCCTCCGAACACCGGCGATCGAGCGACGAGCGGCGCTGGTGGACCTCGCCCACCGTACACCGATCTCGAGCTATAAAATGACCGCGGTGCTCCTTTCTTCTTCCTCACTTCCTCTTCTCCTTCATTCTCCTCCATTTCTGTTTGCAGGAGCTCGAGACGAGGCTCTAATGGCGGAGGTGATGCCGGACTGGTACGTGGTCCTGATGTGCGGAGGTTTGGCGACGTTGCTGGGGTTCTCCGTGCTCCTGTGCGCGATGATCCTTGATGATCGTCGTGATGCTGCCGCTCGAGTGTTAGCTCTTCGCGGTGGCGGCGATCACGAGGATTAGGTGCGGCATCGAGTGCTAACTGCTGTCAGCGTGCTGGAGCAACTTGCGCCCGAATGATTACTCACAAATCTCTCTTACTGAGACTGTGGTGTCCTCGGGTGTGATCAGTTAGGTGCAAGATGTGTACGGGGATTTGTAATTAGTGCACGAGGTCGAGTGGTTGTGGTTGTGAGTCTGCCGCTGCGTGAATAAAAATCTACGTCATGAAGAGGCATATGTTGCAGCAACTCAGGGAAAGAAATCTCACTACAAAATTTATCGTGAGAGAAAAATTAGTTAAATCAAAATTAACAGCAGTAAAACTGCTCACATAATTGAAACCAAATATTTGATCCGTCGGACAAATTTTGGATACCACGTACAAGTTACAACACATAAATAAATACTGGGATAATAAACATAGCGGTGACGTCTACAATAAAAACGGCAAAAGGACAGGGTCCTGAGAAAACGTCTCTGGTACTGGGGCACACTCCTCTTCTATCGGGGGAAGCGGGTTGACTAGCCGATGAATGCGTCTCTCCTGGTCAGGCCTTAGTGGTCTGCCAATAGCGATCTGAGGATTTAAATCAGCGAGGCTCTGGAGATAACCCATTACCCGCTGAGTCAAACGCTCTTGAGCGATAATATACTGGGCAAGGTTGGCCAGTACTGGATCTCTCTCAATTCGTCCACCGGGAAAAGATGCTACTTCTCCGGGTGCTGCACGACTCGGAAAGTAATAATATCCTCGTTCGCTGGAATAGGGTACCGCGAATCGAAGACGAGCAAGCGCTTCGTACGCAGCAGCTTCTATGGCCATATGCGGAGTCGGCATGGATTTCCCCACGAAGGAGACTTCCGTTGGGTCTTGGTTTGGGTTTGCGGGAGGGATGTGCACCACTGCCCAATATTTCGAGGTGGAGGGGGTGATCCTCGATTTGAGCAACTCGTACTGGGGTGGATGGATGGCACTCATGGTACTGCAGGTAAAGTCCCACAATAATTTGACAAAACTACCCGGGGTTGCGTCTGGAGTTCTCAGATAAATACTGGGGGTCGGCATGGCAAAGAAATGGCTGTGAGTGTTGTGCACAAGGTGAGGGGTACTTGGCAAGGTCACGAGGTGGCCTTTTATATAGCATTGGGGCTGGGTTATTTACCGTGGTGAAGGGTAACTAGTTTGTCGGTTCTGCTCTTGGGGCCGGGGTCAATGCCACAGATACACATATCTCATAAATGTGACACATTGCTGTGGGTGTCGTCGGGGGGTGGTTTTGGGAGCTGTGCCCGGAATTTAAAGATGTAACTGTATGCTAACGTACATATGCATGGCTACTATCCAAAAATAGGGGCGCACAAGTAGACATCATTTAATAATGGTGATACAGGATCACACAATTACAAGGCGTAGAAATACTAAGGCTCGTTACTACTCGAGCGACTTAGTCTACTTCGTTAATATCTAAGCGGGCTTGTCTAGTGGACGTCGAGGCTTCTCCACGGGTTTCACCGTCGGGATTAGCTGGATGAGATTGAGGGGCTGCAGGGTCGGGGTAGCGATGATGACCATCGCGGGGGTTGTTGGCCACAATCCCGTTGGAGTGTGTTCCCAAAAGGCGACGAAGCACTTCCGGGGACACCAAAGTATTTTGGTCGATGGCTGGGGCAGACCTCAAGGACTCGATCGGGTGTCCGAACAGCACGACTGGGTTGTCGGCGTCGGGCTCATCTTCTCCTCTCGCCGGGGCTCGGCGAACCAGTTCTCCACGAGCTGCGATCAGATCAAGGGTGATTTGATCGAACAGTTCCTCTAGTGCACTTACATAGCGCACCAGATGCAATAGTGCAGGATCCGTCTCGTGATCTCCGTTGGCAACCTGGGGCGGCCTACCATACCCGTCACGACTGGGGTAGTAGTAGAACGAGCGACAGTTAACTCTGGGCGACGAGTGCCGGAGTTGAACTATAGCCTCTCGAGCTGCCAGTTGGATGGCTTGTGGCTCAAAGGAAGTTGTCCTTCCAGTGAACCTGTAGGGGCGTTCTGGTGATAGACCCCTACCATAGATGTGTACAGTGGCCCAGAATTGACGGCTCTCACCGCTCATGGGTCCTTGGTACACAACATATTCTGGGGGCTCTTCTAATGCATAGGCACGGCGGGTGAGGTTTGCGAGCACGGTCACAAAACCTCCAAGGTTGGTGGCTGTGGTCTCATTGTGAACAATGGGTCCAGGCATCGCAGCTTGGTTTGGAAAAGAGGCTGTGCTGTGCTGTGTTGAGGCTAGCGTGCCCTTTTTATAGAAAAGGGGGCGAAGCCTTCCTTCGCACGCTTGCGAATGGGACATTTTAGGTGTCGGTCACTGGCGCGTGATCGACAGGCTAGGCTGATAGGTTGGGCACCGGGTGCCAAAAGCGTCGGGGTCACTGTGTGGCTATCTTACATGAGAAGCTTGGCCGGGGTTGGGTTAAGGTCTGGTGGGTTGGTTAACCTAGGTTTTTCGACCTGGCTAAGATAGGATTAGCCAATGGTCAGCCTGGCTCTGATACCAAGTTTGTCAGGACCGGTTTTTCGGGATATTAATTTCCAGAAAATGGCCCTTGTGCTCACCAGCCCCAGGATTACTGTTAGCTGATGAGGCACCAACTTGATACAGAAATTCCAAGCAAAGTACAAAATATGTAGTACAAGACCATTGTGGCCTATGAGTACAACACTTGGTTTCTAGTGGTTGATGGCGGAAGCGGTTGTGGTTCATCTGCGTCTATGGGACTCCATTTCCCGCGGGAACAGCTGACCAGGATAACTCCTATCTTCGCGAGGCTGCTATCATCATTGCGTAGGTTCCGGGGCTGTCATCGCAACGCTCCTCTCCCTGCGAGAAATTTGGACAAGCCAATAGCCAGGGACAAGCCAGTGAGTACTTTTGAATGTAGTCGCAAACATTTTGAACACGGGTATAATATAACAAGGGATAATCATGCTCCGAAATATTCTATGATCATAACGTCTGTCACGAAATAAACGACATCCATGATGCACGCATGCGGGTAAAATATGAATATGCAATACGGGAGTAGAAATAGAATGCACCGATCGAGTGTCTGAAGCGACGCCTCGAAAGGATAAAAGATAAATCATGCCTCAGTCGGGCGTCTGAGCGACACCACATAAAGGGCTTATAGATAAAAGAAATAACAAGCATGCCACAGTCGGGCGTCTATGCGACACCACATAAAGGGCTTATAAATAATAGAAATAACAAGCATGCCACAGTCGGGCGTCTGAGCGACACCACATAAAGGGCTTATAATATAAAGAAAATAGCAAGCATGCCACAGTCAGGCGTCTATGCGACACCACATAAAGGGCTTATAAGAGAATAATCGCAGTAAGTATCCAGGAGGTAGAACCGTCACAGGGATACTCAATAATTCAAATAATGTAAATGGTTAGTCCACAATAATAATAATCAAAATCCTCATATGTCACAGGTCATAATCAATGTTCTGGTTTAGCCGTTTCTCCTCCGAAGACCGTCACTAGACCCATCTCAGACTGTAGTCCTTACCCATGGACATGGCTATCCGAATAGATTTAACCTCTGCAGAGGGTGTACTCTTTACCCACGAGTAACGGATTTATTTAGTCCATCGGGACTAACTCCGCCTACGGTCTTTTAATTGAAAACACACCTGACCCGCAGACACCAGCTTAACTTACCGGTGTCTGGAATCACCCACGACACCTGTCAAGCAAAACTCTAAGTGGGGAGGCTACAACCTCGACTTAGCATGGGATCAAATTTATATCGCGCGCTCTAAGGGGTGCCCCCCTCTCGGTCCCAACCGGAAACACCCATGCCCCCGGACCAGGTGGCATGCCTACCGGATACATCCGGTATCTTCCACCATGGCCTCCCTGTACGGTGTGTGCTAGGAAGGGGTTGACAACCTACTGAACCGTACCCTACCTGCGGCAGGGGCAAGTGGTAGTACGAAACAAGTATGGGGGTTACTGGAACAAGACTCGATCTACGGCCGACTCAGGAGGTTCAAGTATTCCCTGTATGATTAGCGTAACAAATATATATCAACTAACAGACAGGATCACCACTCATCATACCTCATCATGCCATACCGGACACACTCGTCTCGACGAGGAACTAGGGACAAGCTCGTGTCTACCCAAGACAGCGACTTTCCCGGCTTCCTTCCGGTATGCATGAAAAGCTTACGAGGATGATTACTATCACCAGCATATCCATTTCTAACAGCAACGAATCTCATTATGCACTCACGCGTATGATCGTATCGTCACATAAAATAACGAATGCTCCATGTCAAGGTGGTGTTGTAACCGTATCAAACAACACCCCAAAATATTATGCCAGGGTTCAGAATGCTTGCCTTCAAGAGTATGCAAGAGGGAGTGCACTTTTTGAAAGTTGCCTTCTTCTTCAAAATCCTATTTTATGAAAATTTAAATTAACACATAGCTTTAAAACAGTACAAAAAAGTTGTTTGGAAATTTCTCAAATAAATACTAAAATAAACTAGACATAATTTGAGAAAGGTAGGAAAAGGAATCAACTCATTTGGATTTATATTTAAAAAGTTACAGCCAGTCAAAGTTTCAGTCAAATCCTGTTTTTAAGAGAAATCAGAAAAAGAAAACGTTTCGGGGCTTACGCTTTCTCCTAGCGAAGGCGTATTCGTCGGACTACGTCTCCACTTAAACCAGAGTGGGTCACCTCGGGTCACTGACAGTGGGTCCAGGGGTCGCTTCTCCCTCCTCTTCCTCTGCCCGAGCGGAGGCGGGACTCCGGCGATCGACGCCGGCGATTGGCGGCTCCTCGCGGGCTCCGGAGGGCAGGGATGGATCCGTGGTTCCAGGGCGGTCCTCCCGGTGGTCGAGAGGGCCGTGGGGGTGAAGGGAGTCGCCGGCGGCGAGCTCCGCGACGGAGGAGGCTTCGGGTGGTTTGGGGTTCTGGGCTGTGGTGGTTTTCGAGCGAGTTTGAGGTGTTGGGTGGCTCCGCAAGATCGAGGGGAAACGGGTGGTGGTGTTGGATGGACGGGGGAGGGTCTGGTTGCGACGAACGGCACCGGGAGGCGGCGGCGACCGAACCGGCCGGAGTCGAGGAAGATGGCTACCAACCGCCGATTGTTGGCTGAGGGGGTGCTATGGGGTGGCCTGGGGTCGCCTGAGTGCTCGGAGGAGCTCGGGGGCCTCCTTTTATAGCGCAACGAGGTTGGTTCCGCGGTGGTGGATAAGAACGACGGCGAACCGCCGTTCTGTAGTGGCCAGGGCGACGTGGCGGCGACGAGCACTAGCAGACGGGCTTGAGGATAGGCTCGGGCTGTACAAGGGGTCAGCTGGCGCGCTGCTGCGGCTCGGGCGGCGCCGTCCATGGCAGGAGCCCACTGTAGCCGGCCGCTAGCCGCTGTGGCCGACCTGACGGCGGCGCTGTAGGGCGCCAGGGGCGGCTCTGCGGCGAGGGACGGGGCGGGCGTGCTGGCTGCGAGTGGGGAGAGGCCAGAGCGGGCGCGGGGAGGCGGCCGTGCGACGCGGCAGCTCGGGCGCCCGCACGTGCAAAACGCGCGCTCTGGGCGCGCCCAGAGCACGCACGAGACGTGCTCGACATAATGCCAGGGCAGCCTAGAGTGCTTGAGCGAGGCGGGCAAATAACAGGACTAGGTTAGAGCTAGCAAGGGGGTTAATGGACATGGTGGTTAGGTCAGGGGATCAAGTTCACAATGCAAACTAATAATCATGCCAAATCTGCTCATGCACACCAAGTCTTTGACAAAATGACAAGGGCTTCTAGACAACTCTTGTAGTGGCCAAAATCTCCAGATCATGGTCTCCCTAGATGTAGGTGATGATGGCAAGATCATTTGGGCAAAACCAGAAACTTGCTAGTGCAAGTTTTGCAAACCTTTAGTTTTGGACAGAAAGAAAAAGGCCTTATTGCATGCACTTAAAACCCTCCAATGGGTCCACTCTCCTGGACTTAAGGGTTTTGCAGGGTGGTCTATAAGTAGGAAAAAGCTCATGGCTACTAGAGCAAGATAATCTAGGGTTGCAGTACAAATCACTAAGCTGGACCAGAATGAAGATGAGGATGATTTTCTCAAATTTTTCAAAGAACACCAATGGGTTTTTGCATAAAGTTGAATTATATGCATCTACTGACATCTCCAAACACTTGGAAGAATTTTTAGAGAAATATTCAAATAGGTTGTAGTGCAAAAATACCTACTGGACCAGATTTGAAAAGTTGATGTAGAGCTCAAAATCTCCAATAACCAAAAGATATTTTTGCATAAAGGTGATGTGGAAACATCACATGACATCCCCAAATTTTGGTGAAAATTTTAAATGCATTCACCAAATGGTTGCAGTGCAAAAGAGGCTCCAAATTTATGAAAAATCATTTTAAAAGAATAAAGCTCAGGAAAAACAATTATGCAAACAAATCCACTGATAAAGGATTGTTTTATTAAGAGAGTATACAAGTCCAATAATATTTTTGAAAAGTTTCCACTTGAGGTAAAAACCCACAATATTAAGGAGAAGAGTGGTTCTGAAATCAAAAGATAAACCCAGAAAACAAAATTTTAATTTCCTGGAAAAAAATTAATTATTAAAACAAGGTCAAAATTTTGGGGTGTTACATGTGCCTGGAAACGGGATGAGGCGAAGACATGCACGCCGGCGAATCTTACCCAGGTTCGGGGCTCTCCGTGGAGATAACACCCCTAGTCCTGCTCTGCAGGGTCTCCGCATGATCACTAGATCAAAACGAGTAGCTACAAGTGTTCCTTGAGCTGTCGGATTCGAGGGAGAAGAAGAGCAAGGCTATCTCTCCCTTTCCTCTCTATATGGTGTGTGTGTGACTCTATGAGACCAACCCTTTGCACGGGTGCCCCGGGGGGTTTATATAGGCCTACCCCCGGGGGTACAATTGTAATCCGGCTGGGCGCGGGTCCCAGCCGTCAGTGTCTGTGTTCGCTGGCTTCTCCGCCGGCCATTGGGGCCCGCCGACTGGTGGGTTCCGCCGGCTGCCGGCCTCTTGGTCGACAGGCCGGCCCCACCGCTTGGGGGTCTTGTCGGCGGCTGGTTACTGTTGCCTTGCCCCTGATGACGAGGGCTTTGTCGAGGTAAGCGTGGCTACAGTGTGCCGCCTTGCGGGCCCTCACTGTAGCCTTACCTCGTCTTGTCTCCTTAATGTGGCACATGTTTCGAGGGAGGGGGTAGCCGGCTCCCGGGGGCCGGCTATGCCCCTGGCCGACTGGGGGAGGCCGGGCCGCCTTCGTACATCTCTCTGGCTAAAGGGGTCCGCCGCCCGCGGGCCGTACTGGCGTCTGTCGTGGATGACGTTAAGGCCAACATGGCTACAGTGCCGAGCCGGACGGGAGATGGCTGACCCATTCGGCGTCCTGTGGCCATGCCTGCTTCAGGATTCGGGGGTACTGGGCCGTACTGCGACCACGCCCTGCTTGTCACTGTTATGTGGACACAGTCTTGGTGGGTGCGATCTTGGCCGGCTTCTTGGAGTCGGCGTTCTTCATGGCCGGCTTTTGGGAGTCGGTCCTTCTGGAGCCGGCTTCCTGGAGTCGGCCATTTCGTAGCTTTCTTGGGGAAGGTTTCTGGGTCTGGGTCGCCTTCTGAGAGTCGGCCCCTGGGATAGCCGGCCGGGGGAAGGCGGCCCAGTGCTTCGAATGCTTGAAGGCTCAAATGGCCTGATAATTTTTTGAGGAGCCAGGGGGAGTCGGTTAGGCTACCCGTGGCTATTTACTCCGACAAGTCCTGTCTTGATGTAGTGTTCGAGTTACTGGACACTACTGCTGGCACAAGCTCTTCGAACTCGCTGCCTGAATCAGTTCGTCTTCTTGATTCTCAACTTCAAGTTGAAAGACATTGATCAGATGTGCTGTGACAGGAAGCTAAAGGACTGAGGAAGTCCCTGCAGAATTCAGATGCATACTTTCTGGTGCAGCAGCAAGGGCTGGAGGATTTAAGCGCCAAACAAGACAAAGTTAATAAGCTTGCTAAGCATCTTGCCAACATTATGGGTACCCAGGATATTGTTTCTTGAGATCTTCTAAAGTGGTTTCAGTTCTGGACTCGTTTTTGCTGCGGCGTTTATTTGCACTGGTCGCCAACTTTGACAACCAGTGTATATAATATGCTGCTTTGTTCCCTATATTTGCACTGGTGGTGAACTTTGATGTCCAGTGGATGTAATATGTGTAATAGCCATGATAGCCTAGCGTAAGTTGCTTTCAATTTATTTCCTTGTTGTCTTGTTTATTTGTTTGCTTGTAGTCAGTGCAGTTCTTTTTCCGTGGTTTGGCCGCAATGACCTATTTCTTAAAACTAGGCCACAATAACCATGGGCTACATATTTACTGTAGTTACCATGGGCCTCCTACGGGCCGTAGAAACAATGGGCCTTGTAAGGGCCGTAGAAACAATGGGCCTTGTAAGGGTCGTAGAAACAATGGGCCTTCTACGGGCCGTAGCATCAATGGGCCTTCTACGGGCCGTATGATCGATCGGCCAAACATGGGCCAAAACAGACTGCATTATGGGTCATAAACGGGCTAGATTTGAAATCGTCCGTTCATGGGCCGACAATAACGGGCCGTCGTTAATCGGCCGTATTTGATGACGCTATGAAAACGGCCCAACGGATTAACGGGCCGCAAATGGGCCGATTGTTACCACAGGCTGAATTTGGCCCACAAGCAGAAAAGGCTAGTAACAGGTCGTAAGTAACCGAATGCTGGAAATAAGCCCAAGAATAAATGGGCCCTAAGAAGGCCGAAAGATAACACGGATTGGAAACGGCCCAATGAAATAATGGGCCGTTAGTGGGTATGAAGCGATACACTGTTCATTGCGGGCCAGATTCACTACGGGTCGTTAATGGGCCAAGAGTTACAAATGGCCTCGTATGGGCCGAAAGACATCATGGGCCATACATGGGCCAGAAGTTACAACGGACTGGAATCATATTGGACGGCCCAGATGAAGCTACTGGGCTTAATTCCGATAGGCCGTAACGGGCCGTGAGTTAGCGGGCTGTAAATGGGCTATATAGGAACAGGCTTTCCGTGGGCCAGCCCGTTACCTTTTGACCAAGTCAAACGGGCCGGCCTTTTCACTGGAATGGGCCTTTGTTGGGCCGTGCCATGTGTCGACCTATCATAGGCGCCTCCTGTCCAATGAATGGATGACATCTGTCCCAACGGTGAGCGAACAAGTGTTTCCTCCGACCAATGACAATTTTACATGTGGAAAATCCTCATTGGTCCGGGCTATTAACCGGTTATCGGATCCAAAACCGGACCAGATAGCTTAACGGCGACCCGTTACGGTGGATGCCACGTGTCGGTCACCCTTGACGAAAGCACTTCCATGACGCAACATTTATCGTCATGGAAGTGAACACTTCTGTGATGGTAATTTTGGTAATGTCATGGAACACTTCTACGACAGCACATGTATGACTATCTTGATTCTGTCATAAAATCATCATGGATGTACATGCATGACAGAAAACATGACCTACTGTGACAAACACGTATTGTCGGAGTAAATGACCACGGGTAGCCTCATCTGCTCGCCATGGCGATTCAAGACATCAGGGCTGGCTGCGCCCCTCAAGCCTCGAAGACAAAGGGCCGCCTTCTCAGGGCCGGCTGGACCAAGCGACCGGCTGCTAGAGGGCGGTAGTTCCCAGAAGACAGCCATGAGGTGGGCCGACTCCTAGCAGGCGGCCTCCAGAGAGGCCGGCTCCTAGCAGGTAGCCCCCCTCCGCTCCCTTGAAATTTGCACCACATGATAACGACGAGACGGGGCGTGGCTACAGTACAGACTGCCGCCCCCGAATCCAGGGCGGAGCGTGGCCACAGTGCAGTGTACTGGGCGGACATCCCTCGCCCGAGGCGGCATTGTTGCCATGCAGCCCATGACATCACCCATGGCAGAGGAGGCCATGCTCCCACTACGGGCTGTCGGTACGGCCCATAGGCGGCGGGCCCTATCTGTTTGTGAGATACTAGAAGACGGCAGCCCTGACCAGTCGGCACAGGGGAGGCCGACTCCCAGCAGGCGACCCCTCCCTCAGAGTCTGTGCGCCATTAATCAGAAGAGACGGGGAGTGGCTACAGTGAACGCCCACCAGGCGGCGGCACTGTAGCCATGCTCTCCCCGACAAAGCATGCATCATGAGTGGCGCAGCCACAGTACTTAGCAGCCGGCAGGACCTGCAAGCGGCGGGCTCGGCCTGTCGGTGAAGTATGAGACAGCCAGCGGGACCCACCAGGCGGCGGGCCCCAGCGGCCGGCGGAGAAGCCGGCGTCCATAGACACTGATAGCCGGGTCCTACACCCGGTCGGATTACCATTGTACCCCTGGGGGGTAGGCCTATATAAACCCCCCCAGGGCACCCATGCAAAGGGTTCAGCCTCATAGAGACCACACACACACATAGAAAGAGTGAAGCTAGGGCTAGCCTTGTTCTTCTTCCTCCTCTAGAGAAATAGCTCAAGGAGCAAGCTTGTAGCCACCATTGTTGAGATAGTGATCATGCGGAGACCCCGCAGAGCAGGGCTAGGGGTGTTATCTCCTAGGAGAGCCCCGAACCTGGGTAAGATGCGTCGGCGTACGTGCCTACGCCTTATCCCGTTTCCAGGCACCGGCGATGTCTTACTCTCCCCCACCATGATAGGCCATCCTTTGGCATATGTCGCATGACACCCCTGAAATTTGGTGCCCACCATGGGGCTAGGTGCACCGTCGTCCGGAGATCTGTTCTGGACGGGAACCCTTTTTCTCCCTAGCAAGCGCAGCCAGCCCGGCACGCCCGATGTCGCTTGCACTGACGCACTGCATGGCACGGAAGTCGCCTGCGCGGCGAGCTGCCTCGCTGATCTCATTGGCGAGTTCCGCCTCTCCGACGAGCCCACGCCCGACTCGGGAGCAACCAGCTCCGAGAGCTGCCTCGTCGACCTCCTTGGCAAGCTCGACATCGCCAATGAGCCGGCCTCCGACCTAGAGTCGATCGGCTCCACCAATCCGATACTTGTCGACTCCGACACGGCGTCCCTCGACGCCTTCCCAACCAACATGGTGGTCATCGACGACCCGCTCGCTCGCGCGGATAGTGGCGGCAGCTCCATCAAAGAGGTGCTCGTCATCAGCCACGACGGAGCCTCTGGTGGGGCTGCCCAAGACCCGCTGCAGGGAGCACTGCGAGACCTGTCTGCGCCCATCGCAGAAGACGCCAACGCTGAGACGCTACAAGCCTGCCGCGTTTCACTCGTCGAGAGCACCAAGAAATTGGCTACCATGAGACGCCTCTCTGAGGCCTACCAGCGCGAGATCGACCGCGCCGTTGGCGGCATGCCGGTTGCTGGTGGGCCCAGCCGCATTGGCTCGGTCCGACAGCCCGGCGTTGCCGTTGCTAGCATGTTCGGGGTAGACCGCCCTGTCTATGTCACGCCCACGGAGAACATACGAGCTGCCCAGGCGGTGGCGGACGAGTTGGATCACCTGGAGGGTGACGAGCGGCGCTGCATGATGGAGCGCGTTCAGCAGCTCATCGACGCGGCTGCCACGCAGCAAGAAGCCGGCTGCTGCATGGAAGAACCCGGCCAGAGGGTTGAGAACCCGCCTCCTCGCCGAGAGCAAGGCGCGACCTCCTGGACGCCGACAGGCAGCGTCCGCGACAGACGAGACCGAGAGCCGGCTGCTAGCCGCAGCCGCACACGCCTCACCATCGAGCGCGACCAAGATGGCCGCCCGCGAGCAGTGGAACGATGGGACGACTATCCGCCTCCTCCTCCTCCTCGCGGGGAGAGGCGCGCCTCCCCACCGCCTGTTGAGCACCCGACTCTCGGCAACCGGCTGGGCCGCCGAGAAGGAGTCGGAGAGAATGACGCCCGCCATCGGATCGACCGCCTCACTCGATCTCTGGCGCTAGAAGAAGAAGACGCAATGGGCCCGCCTTGCTTCGGCCCCCGCATTCGCGATGAGCCCTTCCCCAAAGGGTTCTCGCTCCCACGAGATACGCCCAAGTATAACGGCTCCGTGAAGCCGGAAGACTGGCTGGTCGACTACTCCACGGCCGTCAACATAGCAAACGGCAACAAGCGTGTTGCCGTGAAGTACGTTCCGCTAATGCTCCAGGGCACAGCCCGGACGTGGCTGAACAGCCTGAAGCCCCGCAGCATCAACAGCTGGGTAGATTTCACTGAAGTCTTCATCTGCAACTTCACCAGCACCTACAAGCGGCCGCCCAAGCCCCGCCAGCTCTCGCTGTGCGTTCAAGGCCCGGACGAGTCCACCCGCGACTACTTGACGCGGTGGGCTGAACTACGCAACTCCTGCATGGGGGTGCATGAGGTGCAAGCCATCGAGTACTTCACCGCCGGGTGCCGAGAGGGCACCCTCCTCAAGCACCGACTCCTCTGCGACGAGCTAGCAACACCCGACGAGCTGCTGATCATAGTAGACAAATACGCCACTGCCGACTCTTCCATGAAGTCGGTGCTCCGAGTTGACACTTCCGGAGAGGTGCTCCCTCCGGATCCTCAGATGCCAGCTACTGACAACAGTCGGCGGCAGCAGTCCGAACGACAACAAGTGCAAGGCCCTTAAGCCGGCTTCCAGCAGCCGGCAGGTGGCAACAGTCGAAGACGAGCAGCCTGAAGGACAACCCGGCCCCAAGCGTCAGAAGGGTGGCAAGCTGGTGAAGTTGCAAATTCCACAGTGGTGCGAATCCATCCAATCATACGACCCGGAAATGCCATTGGCTCGTCCGCATTGCCAAGGGCGAGGGAATGCCGCCTCCGCCTGCTCGCCCGCCGCCTCCACCACCCCAGCAGCCGGTGGCCCGTCCAGCCATCGGCGCTATCCAAGATGACTTCCCTGAAGAACATGGTGCTTACGTCGTCTTCACTAGTGTGGCCAATGACAGACACAGCCGACGTCAGCAGCACCGTGAAGTGAACGCCGTTGCCTCAACGGCCCCAGAGTTCATGCAATGGTCTGAGAAGCCTATCAGCTGGAGCTGCGCGGACCACCCGGAAGTGATGCCTTCTCCGGGTTCTTACGCCCTGGTGTTGGATGACACCCTTGCAACAGAGAGGCGAGCTGCTCGTTTCTCCAGGATTCTGATAGACGGCGGTAGTAGCATCAACATCATTTACCGGGACACCATGGAGAAGTTGGGCATCAAAGAGAAGCAGCTCCAGCCCAGTCGGACTGTCTTTCACGGCATTGTGCCCAGCCTTTCCTGCTCACCAATCGGCAAGATCAAGGTAGATGTCCTCTTCGGAGACAAGAATCATTTCCGCCGTGAGGCAATTTGGTTTGAGGTGGTGGACCTGGAGAGCCCTTACCACGCGCTCCTAGGCCAGCCAGCTCTGGCCAAATTCATGGCAGTGCCACATTATGCTTACCTCAAGATGAAGATGCCGGGAACCAAGGGCATTATCACAATAGCTGGAGACTATGAGAAGTCGTCCGCCTGTGCTGCAGCCAGCTGTCGGTTGGCCGAGTCCCTTGTGATTGCTGCTGAGAAGAAGCTCCTGGACCAGGTGGTGGCCGTGGCCGGCAAGCAGCCGGACCTGTCACCAGAGCCCAAAGAGTCGGAGACCCAGGGCTCCTTCTTGCCGGCCAAAGAAACAAAGAAGATCCCCTTGGACCCTGAGCACCCGGAGAGGCACACTATCATAGGTACCAACCTCGATAGCAAATAGGAAAGTGAGCTCGTCGATTTCCTCCATGAGAATCGGGAGATCTTCGCATGGTCTCCCAAAGACATGCCGGGTGTTTTGACGGATTTCGCCGAGCACAAGCTACATGTCAGAGCAGATGCAAAACCAGTCAAACAACCCCTCCGCCGACTGTCGGAAGAGAAGAGAAGAATTGTTGGTGAAGAGATAGCCCGGCTTCTGGCAGCCGGCTTCATTATGGAAGTGTTTTTTCCAGAGTGGCTAGCCAACCCAGTCCTTGTACTCAAGAAGAACAACAAGTGGCGCATGTGCATTGATTACACCAGTCTCAACAAGGCATGCCCCAAGGATCCATTTGCTTTGCCTCGAATTGACCAAGTGATAGACTCCACAGCCGGATGCGAGCTGCTGAGTTTTTTGGAGGCCTACTCAGGGTACCACCAGATCAAGTTGAACCCGGTAGACCGCCTGAAGACCGCCTTCATCACACCATTCAGAGCCTTCTGCTACCTGACCATGACATTCGGATTGAGAAATGCCAGTGCCACGTTTCAGCGTTGCATGCAGAAGTGCCTCCTCAAGCAACTCGGCAGAAATGCCCACGTCTATGTAGACGATATTGTGGTGAAGACGGAGAAGCGCGATACCCTTTTGGAAGACCTCAAGGAAACTTTTGATAATCTGTGCCGTTTTCAAATCAAGCTCAACCTAGAGAAATGCGTCTTTGGAGTACCAGCCGGCCAGCTCCTTGGCTTCCTGGTCTCAGAGCGCGACATTGAGTGCAACCCTGTGAAGATCAAGGCCATCTAGAGGATGGAGAGACCAACCCGACTAAGAGACATCTAGAAATTCACCGGCTGTTTAGCATCCATCAGCCATTTCATCAGTCGGTTGGGCGAGAAGGCTCTTCCCCTGTACCAGCTTATGAAGAAAACCACTCATTTCGAGTGGAATGACTAGGCAGACGAGGCCTTTCTCCAGTTGAAGAAGATGTTGACCACGCCACCTGTCCTGGCGGCTCCGACTGCTAAAGAACCCATGTACCTCTACATCGCTGCCACCAGCCGGGTGGTCAGCACTGTCATGGTAGTAGAGTGCACAGAAGACGGCAGAGCACAGCCGGTCCAGAGGCCTGTGTACTATTTGAGCGAGGTGCTGTCAACCTCGAAGCAGAACTACCCTCACTACCAGAAGATGTGCTACGACGTGCATTTTGCCGCCAAGAAGCTGAAGCCATATTTTCAAGAGCACCCAATCACGGTTGTCTGCACTGCCCCACTTGCTAAGATCATAGGCAACAGAGATGCATCTGGCCGAGTGGTCAAATGGGCCATCGAGTTGGCTCCCTACACCATCTTCTACCAGCCACGCACCACCATCAAGTCACAAGCACTAGCCAACTTCCTCGTCGACTGGGCCGAGACCCAGTACCTGCCGCCAGCTCCAGACTCCACTCATTGGTGAATGCACTTTGATGGCTCGAAGATGCGCATCGGCTTGGGAGCCGGCGTTGTCCTCACCTCTCCCAAAGGCGACAAGCTCAGATACACATTAAAAATCCACTTTGCCGCCTCCAATAATGTGGCCGAGTATGAGGCGCTAATACACTGCCTCCAGCTGGCCAAAGAGATCGGCATCCGCCGGATCCTGTGCTATGGCGACTCCGACTTGGTGGTCCAACAGTCATCTGGTGACTGGGACGCCAAGGATGCAAACATGGCGAGCTACCGTTTCCTCGTCCAGCAGCTCAGCGGATATTTTGAGTGGAGCGAGTTCCTTCACGTGCCACGGAACAAAAACGAGCCAGTTGATGCCTTGGCACGGATCGGCTCCACCCGTCAAGCAATACCAGCCGGTGTCTCCCTTTAGTGCTTCCGCAAGCCGTAAATCAAGCCTTCTCCAGAATCCGAGTCCGTCTTCATGCCGGCCGCTCCCGAAGCAGTCGGATCCGACTTGGGGGCTGCAGCAGCCGGCCCGGGGACTTCGGCAGGCGGCACTGGGACTTCACAATCCGGCCCGGGGGCTGCAGCAGCCAGCTCGGGGACTTCACAGCCAGCCCGGGGGCTGTAGCAGCCAGCCCGGGGACTTCACCAAACGGCTCGGGGACTGCAGCAGTCGCACTCGGCCCGGGGACTTCACAACCCGGCCCGGGGGCTACAACAGTCAGCCCGGGGACTCCAACGATGCAGCAGGCGGCAACCAACTCCAACCCGTCGCCTCCCAACCCAGCCGCCCTAGTACAAGTGGCCGTGATGACAGTAAATGAAGTTCAAGCACCATCATGGGCGCAACCCATCCTCAATTTCCTGGTGAACAGAGAGCTGCCGGCTGATGAGATCTCGGCCCGGCAGGTGCAGCCACTACAAAAAAAGACACATCCGTGACATTTTGGGCCGAACGAATTTTTTCCTGTCATACTTATGACACTTCTATGACGATAATTGTGACAAAACCCGGTATCATCATAGATGTGGTGGGGTCCTACTTCTATGACAAAAAATCATGACAGAAAATGGGCTTTTCGTCCTGGGCGGGCCGGAGACGCAGCTGCATGACATTCTTTGGGCCGTCCATGACGGAAAAAACCATGGTAGAAGCGAGGGCGAGGAAAATATCGCAGTGTTCCCAGTTATGGTGGGTGGTCGGGGCCGAGCGATGCGCGTTTCTCTCGTACACGCACGCGCGTGGGTGCGAGGCGTTGGGCTCTAACTGAACTCGAGCGAGGCGTTGGGCTCTAACTGAATCCGAGCGATTGCACTGCAGGCTACGCGTTACTGAACCCGAGCGATCGATCGATGGCTGTTAACTGAACCCGATCGAGCGATTCCTTCGCTACTGCTGCTAACTGAAGCCAGTCGATGCTGCCTCTGGATGAACAGTGAGCGTTGCTGGGGGGTTTGGATGAACAGTTCCCGGTGGGGGTGGATGAACAGGACCCCGATCGATCGAGCCGGTTGGGGCTGGATGAACAGGACCCCGTGGAGGGCAGGATGAACAGGACCACCCCGTGGAGGGCAGGATGAACAGTAGATGGTGGAGGGATGGACGAACAGTAGCGTGATGTCTACTACGCAACCTTCTTCTTGTAGACATTGTTGGGCCTCAAAGTGCAGAGGTTTGTAGGATAGTAGCAAATTTCTCTCAAGTGGATGACCTAAGGTTTATCAATCCGTGGGAGGCGCAGGATGAAGATGGTCTCTCTCAATTAACCCTGCAACCAAATAAGAAAGAGTCTCTTGTGTCCCCAACACACCCAATACAATGGTAAATTGTATAGGTGCACTAGTTCGGCGAAGAGATGGTGATACGAGTGCAATATGGATGGTAGATATAGGTTTTTGTAATATGAAAATATAAAAACAGCAAGGTAACTAATGATAAAAGTGAGCACAAATGATATTGCAATGCTAGGAAACAAGGCCTAGGGTTCATAGTTTCACTAGTGCAAGTTCTCTCAACAATAATAACATAATTGGATCATATAACTATCCCTCAACATGCAACGAAGAGTCACTCCAAAGTCACTAATAGAGGAGAACAAACGAAGAGATTATTGTAGGGTATGAAACCACCTCAAAGTTATCCTTTCTGATTGATCTATTCAAGAGTCCGTAGTAAAATAACACGAAGCTATTCTTTCCGTTCAATCTATCCTAGAGTTCGTACTAGAATAACACCTTAAGACACAAATCAACCAAAACCCTGATGTCACCAAGATACTCCAATGCCACCTCAAGTATCCGTGGGTATAATTATATGATATGCATCACACAATCTCAGATTCATCTAATCAACCAACAAAAAGTACTTCAAAGAGTGCCCCAAAGATTCTACCGGAGAGTCAAGACGAAAACATGTACCAACCCCTATGCATAAGTTCACAGGTCACTGAACCCACAAGTTGATCACCAAAACATACATCAAGTGAATCACGTGATATCCCATTATCACCACAGATAAGCACATGCAAGACATACATCAAGTGTTCTCAAATCCTTAAAGACTCAATCCGATAAGATAACTTCAAAGGGAAAACTCAGTCTATTACAAGAGAGTAGAGGGGGAGAAACATCATAAGATCCAACTATAGTAGCAAAGCTCGCGGTACATCAAGATCGTGCCAAATCAAGAACACGAGAGAGAGAGAGAGAGAGAGAGAGAGAGAGAGAGAGATCAAAAACATAGCTACTGGCACATACCCTCAGCCCCGAGGGTAGGCTACTCCCTCCTCGTCATGGAGAACGCCGGGATGATGAAGATGGCCATCGGTGAGGGATCCCCCTCCGGCAGGGTGCCGGAACAGGGTCCTGATTGGTTTTTGGTGGCTACAGAGGCTTGCGGCGGCGGAACTCCCAATCTAGGTTATTTTCTGGAGGTTTCAGTATTTATAGGAATTTTTGGTGTAGGTCTCACGTCAAGGAGGTCTCCGAGCCGTCCATGAGGCAGGGGCCCACATCCAGGGGGTGGGCGCGCCCTCCACCCTCGTGGACAGCTCGAGACTCTTCTGGCCCAACTCTATTGCTCCGGAGGCTTCTTTTGGTCCATAAAAAATCATCAAAAATTGGCACGTCAATTGGACTCCATTTGGTATTCCTTTCCTGTAAAACTCAAAAACAAGGAAAAAACAGAAACTTGCACTGGGCTCTTGGTTAATAGGTTAGTCCCAAAAATCATTTAAAATAGCATATAAATGCACATAAAACATCCTAGATGGATAATATAATGGCATGAATACTTCATAAATTATAGATACGTTGCAGACGTATCGGCATCCCCAAGCTTAATTCATGCTCGTCCTCGAGTAGGTAAATGATAAAAGAAATAATTTATGAAGTGTGAATGCTAGCAAGTGCATAAGTTTGATCAATGATAGTTCCAATTACTTTTTCTAGCATCATTATATATCATAACAGTAGCTCATATCATAAAGCTTCTCATGATCAAGTAACAAGCTATTCACATGTTAAAGTATAGATCATAAACTTTCTTGAAAACTAACAAACCGTTCTCAGTCATCAAACAATTGCAATTCATCTTATTTTCAGGAAGGGTCTATGTAAGAGCTTTGATTTAGCAAATCCCACATACTCAACTACCATATAGTCTTCCATGATTGCTACCACTCAAAGCATATTTTTAGAACAAATAGCATCCATCCAACACAGAGAAAGATAGGGGCTTAATGTTTCGCCTCCCAACTTATTTATCATATAGATAATTGTCAACAATAATAATTCATGATCCAATATATTTGAATGGACATATATGCTTAGATCTTTCTCCACCACATGATGCTTGCCAACTAAAAAGTAGGTTGGAATGAGAAGGAATACTACTGACTCTTGCATAAAAGTAAAAGATAGGCCCTTCGCAGAGGGAAGCAGGGATTTGCAGAGGTGCCAGAGCTCGAAGCAAAAACAGAGATGAAAATAATTTTGAGAGGTATGCTTTCATTGTCAACATAACGACCAAGAGTTCCCAATACCTTCCATACTAGATACATTATAGGCAGTTCCCAAATAGAAAGGTAAAGATTTTACTCCCCCTCCACCAACAATCACACTCCACAGCTTGTCCGAAACAACGGGTGCCGTCCAACTATCAACAATCCTGGGGTAGTTTGTTTAAATTATTTGCGAATATGTTTTTGATCTTTTGATCATAGGACTGGGCATCCTAGTTACCAGCCATTTTCTCATGAATGATGAGCGGAGTCCACTCATCGTGAGAATAAACCACCTAGCATGGAAGATACTGACAGCCCCTAGTCGCTACATGAGCGATTCGGGCATACACAACAGATTATTATTTGAAGGTTTAGAGTTTGGCACATGCAAATTTACTTGGAACGGCAGGTAAATACCGCATATAGGTAGATATGGTGGACACTCATGGAATAAACTTGGTTCAAGGAATTTGGATGCACAAGCAGTATTCCCTCTTAGTACAGATATTTTGGCTAGCAAAGGATTCTAAATAGCAAGCACCACATGTTAGAGGATCCATAACAATATAACTTCTATACAAATATACCCAAGCATAACTCATTATGTTGTCTTCCTTGTCCAACTTCAACTAATTTGCTCAGGTTTGAAAATAATTAATGGGGCTCATAATCATAGAAGATGTCCAAGATAGTATATTTATATGTGAAATCTCTCTTCCTTCAATATTCTTTCATGAATTGTTCAAGTGACCAATACAATGTTTGCTAACCTTCAATAAATTTACCACCTCTACTTCTTATATGTGAAGTCATTACTCCCCATGGGATAAGCATATGAAACATATATAATTTCAGATTTATGATATTCAAATCATTCAACCATTTACTCATAGGATATAAGTGAAGCACACGAGTAAATGACAAACTACTCCAAAAAGATATAAGTGAAGATCAATGAGTAGTTGAATAATTATGTAGCTTTGTGAAGACTCTCCCTCATTTAAGAATTTCAGATCTTGGGATATTATTCAAATAGCAAGCAAAACAAAATAAAACAACATTTCAAGGATAGCACTCATCATGTGAAGAAGCAAAAACTTAGGCTCAACCGATACTAACCGATAATTGTTGAAGAAGAAAGGTGGGATGCCTACCGGGGCATCCCCAAGCTTAGATGCTTGAGACTTCTTGAAATATTATCTTGGGGTGCCTTGGGCATCCCCAAGCTTGATCTTTTGTGTCTCCTTAATTCCTCTCATATGACGGTTTCCTAAATCTCGAAAGCTTCATCCGCACCAAACTCAACAAGAACTCGTGAGATAAGTTAGTATAAACCAATGAAAAAACCTTGTCATTCTCTACTGTAACAAATCACTAAAATTATTATTCAACATTGTATACTAAATGCCTCTGCATATTTAATACTCCTATCCTCAAATAGAATCATTAAACAAGCAAACATATGCAAACAATGCAAACATAACAGAAATCTGCCAAAACAGTACAGCCTGTAAAGAATGCAAGATTCATCATACTTCCCTAACTCCAAACATTATGAAATTCTACCACACTGTAGAAAATTTATCGGAGCTTATTATGCAAAAAGTTTCAACATTTTATCATATTATGGCTTTTCTAGGGAATTTTTGCAATAGCGATAAACTTTGTTATGAAACAGCAACATGTATACTTGCAAAATAAGCATGGTAAAGGCTATCCTTGACATTTTTATTGAAACTAGAGATGCAAAACATTATTATAAATAACAGCAAGCAAATACTAACAAAATAAAATGATGCTCCAAGCAAAACACATATCATGTGGTGAATAAAAATATAGCTCCAAGTAAAGTTACCGATGAACGAAGACGAAAGAGGGGATGCCATCCGGGGCATCCCCAAGCTTAGGCTCTTGGTTGTCCTTGAATATTACCTTGCGGTGCCTTGGGCATCCCCAAGCTTAGTCTCTTGCAACTCCTTATTCCGTAGTCCATCGAATCTTTACCCAAAACTTGAAAAATTCACAACACAAAACTTAACAGAAAATCTCGTGAGCTCCGTTAGCGAAAGAAAACAAAACACCACTTCAAGGTACTGTAATGAACACATTCTTTATTTGTATTTGTGTTCAATATACTGTATTCCAACTTCTATATGGTTTATAAACTATTTTACTAGCCATAGATTCATCAAAATAAGCAAAAAACACACGAAAAACAGAATCTGTCAAAAACAGAACAGTCTGTAGTAATCTGTAACTAACGCAAACTTCTGGAACTCAAAAAATTATACCAAAATAGGAAGACCTAGATAATTTGATTATTGATCTTCTGCAAGTGGAATCAGTATTTTATCACGTTCTGGTGATTTTAAACAATTGTTTTCGTGAATAGAAAGTTTCTGGAATTTTCAGCAAGATCAAATAACTATCATCCAAGAAGATCCTATAGGTCTTACTTGGCACAAACACTAATTAAAACATAAAACCACATCTAACCAGATGATAGATGATTTATTTATTACTAAACAGAACCAAAAAGAAAGAAAAAAAATAAAACTTGGGTTGCCTCCCAACAAGCGCTAACGTTTAACGCCCCTAACTAGGCATGATGATTTCAATGATGCTCACATAAAAGATAAGAATTGAAACATAAAGAGAGCATCATGAAGAATATGACTAGCACATTTAAGTCTAACCCACTTCCTATGCATAGGGATTTTGTGAGCAAACAACTTATGGGAACAATAATCAACTAGCATAGGAAGGCAAAACAAGCATAACTTCAAAATTTTCAACACATAGAGAGGAAACTTGATATTATTGCAATTCCTACAAGCATATATTCCTCCCTCATAATAATTTTCAGTAGCATCATGAATGAATTCAACAATATAGCCAGCACCTAAAGCATTCTTTTCATGATCTACTTGCATAGAAATTTTATTACTCTCCACATAAGCAAAATTCTTCTCTTTCAGGATAGTGGGAGTATCATAAGAGACTCGAATACTATAAATTGTTTCCACATTAAAAGAGTAATATTCAGAAAAAGGTTAATCATAATCATGACAAGTTTTATAAATATAATCATCACTACTTTTTATAGCATAAGTGTCATCACAATAATCATCATAAATAGGAGGCATGCTATCATCATAATAAATTTGCTCATCAAAACTTGGGGGACTAAAAATATCATCTCCATTAAACGTAGCATCCCCAAGCTTGGGACAAACATTAATTGCAGCAAATATATTCTCAAACATGTCATTCTCATCAAACATAGCATCCCCAAGCTTGGGCCTTTTCATAGCATAAGCATAATCACTCTCATCATTAATAGTATGGATAGCACCAATAGTATAGCAATTATCATCATCACAATGAGTAATAGAAGCAACATCATTTGGGAGAGATACCTTTCTACCTTTGCTCCCCCATATTTTATTTTTCTTCTTCACATCATGTGTGGGTTCAATCCTCCTTTTGGAGCTCCTTATTAATGAGATTAGTTGAATAGAAGGCTCCTCCTCATTACCTGATTCATCATAAGTAATAATAGGAGAATATTGGGAAGTCTCTTCCCTTTCATTAGTATTCTCTTCATCTTCTATTTGTTTTCATTTCTTTATGTAATTGGCAATATAAGGATTTTTAATGCAATTCACTGCACAATACATATAAATTTCTTCTAGATCAATATCGAGGAATTTCTCAAGGTTATATTCGGGAATATGCCTAGTTGTACGTTTCATTTCTTCATAAACCAAAAGCAAACTAAGTTCATTATGATGTGCAAGGGAAATCAAATCATCACAATTTTTGGACATGATTCGATCATGAAACAATTTGCATTTGATATTTAAATGACCATGTTCATTGCAAAGTTCACAAGTATGGTGAAGAAATTTTAAATTTTCCGCACAAACATCTAGCCTCTCTTGCAACCATTTAGTTTCCAAATACTTATGCCTCTTGCAAAATCTATCTTCCCTATTTGGTATGTACTTGCAAAGTCTATGCACTCCACAAAAATCGACATGCTTATAAGAGATATTTTCATCATGACTAGTGCAATCATCATTAGTACCATGGATATTCAAGGAGTTCATACTAACAACATTGCAATCATGCTCATCATTCAAAGATTTAGTGCCAAACATTTTAATGCATTCTTCTTCTAACACTTTGGCACAATTTTCCTTTCCATCATACTCACGAAAGATGTTAAAAAGATGAAGCGTATGAGGCAAACTCAATTCCATTTTTTTGTAATTTTCTTTTATAGACTAAACTAGTAATAAAACAAGAAACTAAAAGATTCGATTGCAAGATCTAAATATATACCTTCAAGCACTCACCTCCCCGGCAACGGCGCTAGAAACTGCTTGATGTCTACTACGCAACCTTCTTCTTGTAGACGTTGTTGGGCCTCCAAGTGCAGAGGTTTGTAGGACAATAGCAAATTTCTCTCAAGTGGATGACCTAAGGTTTATCAATCCGTGGGAGGCATAGGATGAAGATGGTCTCTCTCAAGCAACCCTGCAACCAAATAACAAAAAGTCTCTTGTGTCCCCAACACACCCAATATAATGGTAAATTGTATAGGTTTACTAGTTCGGCGAAGAGATGATGATACAAGTGCAATATGGATGGTAGATATAGGTTTTTGTAATCTGAAAATATAAAAACAGCAAGGTAACTAATGATAAAAGTGAGCACAAACGATATTGCATACATCAAGTGAATCACGTGATATCCCATTATCACCACAGATAAGCACATGCAAGACATACATCAAGTGTTCTCAAATCCTTAAAGACTCAATCCGATAAGATAACTTCAAAGGGAAAACTCAATCCATTACAAGAGAATAGAGGGGGAGAAACATCATAAGATCCAACTATAGTAGCAACGCTCGCGGTACATCAAGATCGTGCCAAATCAAGAACACGAGAGAGAGAGAGATAAAAAACATAGCTACTGGTACATACCCTCAGCCCCGAGGGTGAACTACTCCCTCCTCGTCATGGAGAACACCGGGATGATGAAGATGGCCACCGGTGAGGGATCCCCCCTCCGGCAGGGTGCCGTAACAGGGTCCCGATTGGTTTTTGGTGGCTATAGAGGCTTGCGGCGGCGGAACTCCCGATCTAGGTTATTTTCTAGAGGTTTCAGTATTTATAGGAATTTTTGGCATAGGTCTCACGTCAAGGAGGTCTTCGAGCCGTGCACGAGGCAGGGGCCCACGTCCAGGGGGTGGGCGCGCCCTCCACCCTCGTGGACAGCTCGGGACTCTTCTGGCCCAAATCTTTTGCTCCGGAGGTTTCTTTTGGTCCATAAAAAATCATCAAAAATTGGCACGTCAATTGGACTCCGTTTGGTATTCCTTTTCTGTAAAACTCAAAAACAAGGAAAAAAAGAAACTTGCACTGGGCTCTAGGTTAATAGGTTAGTCCCAAAAATCATATGAAATAGCATATAAATGCACATAAAACATCCTAGATGGATAATATAATAGCATGAATACTTCATAAATTATAGATACGTTGGAGACATATCATAGCCCGTGGATGGGTGGTTGAACAGGAGCCCGTGGAGAGGGTTGGTTGAACAGTTGCCAGTGGAGTAGCGCGCGGTGGAGGCTGGATGAACAGGAGCCCGTGGATGAACAGTCACAGGTGGAGGCTGGAGGACGTCGACGGTGGATGAACAGTAGCCCGTGGAGGCTGGAGGGGGTCGACGGTGGAGATGAACAGTATCCCGTGAAGTCCCGTTTTGTGGTACACCACACCCCTCCCGATGAACAGGACCCCCGTTTCGACCGTAGCACTCCAACACAAGTCCGTTTCCTCCGTTTTGTGGTACGCCACACCCCTCCCGATCAACAGGACCCCCGTTTCGACCGTAGGAGGTCCGTTTCCTCCGTTTTGCGGCACGCCAGACCCCTCCCGATGAACAGGATCCCGTTTCGAACGTGGCCGGTCGAACATAAGGCTGTTTCCTCCGTTCTGCGGTACGCCAGGCCTCTTTTCCATCGGCTGTTCCATCCAAGCCCTCCCGATCAACACGACGACGCATTCCGTTCCGACCCAGCCGGTTTGCTCCCCATGAACACGACGACACAGTTTCTCCATTCTGACCTAGCCATGTACACGAGCCCTGGCCGTACGTATGCGCGAGTAGGCGTTCGAGACCCTACCCGTATGTATGTACGTGGCCGTATTTTCTTTCTTGCAAACTTGCCGCTGTACGTACGTGTACATGCTATGTGCGCGCCTCTACATCGACCAGTATGTACGTACACATTTGCAACCAGAATGACAATGCTACGTACGCTTCGACCAGTGGGTCCCGACTGTCAGGCACTTCCTTGCGTGCGAAGATGTAGCTGGTGGGTCCCAACAGTCAGGGGGTGGATCGTTTTTTTTGCCCAGACGCACTTCCTTGCGTGCGAAGATGTAGCTGGTGGGTCCCAGCAGTCAGGGGGAAATATTTTTTCGCGAAATACGGTGGCCCGTCCGGTGGGTCCCCGCTGTCAGGTGGAGGAATAATTATTTTGCGCATAATAAGGAGGCACTTCCTTGCTGCGGCCATGGACCCAGCTGTCAGCCTCTCCACGTACATTCCACGTCCGATGGAAGCCGTTCCTTGACCACATTGGCCATGCCGCGCCGAGAGCACCGGGGCGGTGGACGACGGCGAGGCCTAGGAAGGAGACAACGCGGAGCCAGGGAAGACGCGGCAGTGGATGCCCACGCGGAGAGGAGTACGAGGGTTCACTGGTTCGGCTGCGGTGTGAGGCTGCCGTCGCTGCAGAATAACAAGGGGTGTGGGTGAGTAGAGGGATGGCATGCCCAGCGGTGGGAGTAGTAGGGGGCAGTGAGGCCTCCGCGGCATCGCTGCCGGCCACGGGAGGCAGGAGCACGAGGCACAACCGGCGCTGGTTTGGGCGGCTGGAGCAAGAAGACCAAAGGTTGAAGAAGCACTACGGCCGTTGGATGGACATCGTACGGTCAATGGAGCTAGAATCGTGCATATTGACTAAGTTGACAAAGCCCTCCATCCCCGTCAACTTAGTAGGCCCACACGTCAGCCTCCCACTATACTAGGTCCCAGCTAGCAGGGGGAGTATTCATTTTTTTGTGCATAATAAGGAGGCACTTCCGGTGGGTCCAAGGTGACAGCGGGGGGAACGTTTTTTTCGCGAAATACGGTGGCCCGTCCGGTGGGTCCCTGCTGTCAGGTGGAGGAATAATTATTTTCCGCGTAATAAGGAGGCACTTCCTTGCGGCTGCCATGGACCCAACTGTCAACCTCTCCACGACAGTACTCTTCCAATGGAAGTCGTTCCTTGACCACGTTGACCACGCCGCGCCGAGAGCACCAGGGCGGTGGACGACGGCGAGGCCTAGGAAGGGGACGACGCAGAGCCGGGGAAGACGCGGCAGTGGATGCCCACGCTGAGAGGAGTACGAGGGTTCACTGGTTCAGCTGCGGTGTGAGGCTGCCGTCGCTGCAGAATAACAGGGGGTGTGGGTGAGTAGAGGGATGCCTTGGACAGCGGTGGGAGTAGTATGGGGCGGTGAGGCCTGCACGGGAGGCGGGAGCAGGCGGTCCCGCCGGCGCTGGATTTGGCGGCTCAAGAAGATCAGAGATTGAAGAAACACGACGGTCGTTGGATTGACATCCAACGGTTACGTCTGCTAGAATCGTTTGTTGACGTATATAATAACTAAAAAAATCTTGGATACGCGTCAACTTAATAGGCCCATAAGTCATACCATTCCCTCTCTTTTTAATAATTTATGTATAGCTCATTGCGACTTCTTATGCAATTTATTGCAGTCCTTTTTTTTGGTTGGCCAGGGCCAATTTCGCATATTTCTGTGGGTTCCAAACTATTTTTAATACCAAAATGTCGAGCCAGATTTAAAGTACTTTGAAGATATATTTAAATTAGGTTAATGCCTAGTGAAATAGGAATCTGAAAATGTGAAAAAAAATCAAAAATTATAAAGTAATTGCCAATTTGTCATCTGTTTTTATATTTACAACCAATTTCATATTACTTTCAAGATTTGCAGGTGTCTTGAAAGAGTTGCAGCCCATCAGGGCGTAGAAAAATAAATAGGCCTGGATTGGGTATTCTTCAGAAAAAATAAACTGGGCTCATTTTCACAAAGAAAAAATAGCTGGGCTGGTCACATGGTGAACATAAAATATAAGCCTGGGTTAGACGGGCCACAGCCCAGTTCAAACCCTGCTCCGTCTCAATAATAACAAAAAAACTACTGCTCGAGCAGCTACGTCCCAGGTGTAAGCCGATCTTGTGCTGTTCTCTTGTCTATTGACTATATATGCTCACAATGTCGTGGGTCCCAGATGTTAGGAAAACACTAGGAGGAAGCATTTTATTTTTCCATACGCTGACATGGTGGGCCCGTACTGCCATCCTCTCCACGTACTTCTGCCGATTCTTGTTGTTTGTTGACCATGTTGACAATGCGAGAGGGCGGACCGCGGCGAGCGCACCAAAGCGCGTGGAGGACGACGGCGAGTCCTTGGACGTCGACGTTAAAGATTTAGGAGACGGTGGGGCGGCGATGCGTGCGCTGAGGCGCAGCCAGCCGTGGGAGGTGGAAGTAGGCGGCCCTGCCTGCACTGGTTTGGTTTTGGCGGCTGGAGGAAGACAAGACGTAAGAAACACGACAGACTATAAAAGCAGCAGGAATACTTAACAACCTTAACTAAAACCAGCAGGGGCACTTAACATCCATAGCAGAAAGCAGTATGAGTACTTATACAGGTTCAACCGTACAAAGCACACCTCGAACAGTGCTACTTTGCCTACAGTTAACCAAGGGTGAGGCCGCCAAGCCCCAGGACAAGGCCCAGGAGCCACCCCGTGCATCCACAACCTTCTGAAAGCGGCTTCATCTAGCAATGTGGTCAATAAACAGGATATTCGCTTTAGAGCCATGGAAAAGCAGGAACATAATCTTTTGTCCTATTCTCCAAGATGGACGGGCCTTCATTATTTGAGACCACCCATGAATAAGTATCTTTTCACCTCCAAGGGGAATGGAGTAGGTCGACATAAACATCATGTTGTGACCAAGCGCAAGTCTAACCCGACCATGGTCAGGCATCTATATAGGAACAATAGAACTGGGCAGTTTCTGTTTCAAGATCACATCTGTAAAACTGTGTATAAGCAATAGTTTGTGAACAACATATATAACAGAAAACAGCTCGTACCATAAGTTTCTCGACACAGTTGGACCTGTTCAACGAGTGCAGCAGTGGCACACATATCCCACGTGGCCTTCCACCATTGAAACACCCCACAAGGACCTCAAGACGATCAATAAAGTGTAGGAACTTGTGGATGTCGTCCCAGTCAACTTCAGTGCCATCAGTAACAGCCGAGTTGTTACAGAATAACAAACGAGCAGCCTGCTTAACTCTGAAAAAACCTACACGTGCCACCAATTATAAGAAAATATTAGTTAGAAGTAGCATCTTCGTGAGAGATTTGTTGCTACTTCTAAAGTTAAATTGTGATTAGTTAGACAGAATAGGTGGATTAAGAAGTAATCGAGGCAACAAGAAAGAACCAGATACAAAACTAACATGGATGAACAATTGGAACGACGTCGGGGTGGAAGATCGCAGTGAAGATGAGACCAGGTTCTGCTATTTCCATCAACATTCGTGCGCCAACTTTCAGTCTGTAACACTTGAGAAAGTTTATCCAAGTTCGGCCATAAAAAAAGCAGCGATCTTCTTGGTTCATGAACCCAACTCGGAACTTATATCCATGGCTTGTCTTCACTGTGACCATTAAACTGGTGTATCAGTTATGGCAAGGCCGAGCATCTTGAGTACATGTGTTCTGGCAGAGCAAATAATGCACTGCAGGAAAATAATATGAGAACACAATGTATTCCCTATCCAAATCTAGAAATAACTTCCTCCTTCACGTCAGTGTTGACCATCGTACTGGTAGTACCTTTTATCCAAATATAGCAATCCAAATTTCCAAATTAGTCGACAGCATGTTCAAAAAAAACCCCACCCTCCCGGATAGAAAAGAGGATTCTAGGAACATACTGTGCGTGTTTTAAAATCCTGTGTTAGGATAAGGAACAAGTGTGGCGTCTCGCCGAGGGCGGAGAAACCTGTAGGGTCCTCGCACTTTTGGGCACTGCAAATGAAACACACTAGATTCAGTAGGAAGAAAAATGCATCAACGGCGGCGGCTGCCATCCTAGGATTACCCGCGACCAAGGGACTTAGATTTATCGGGGATGGATGAAGTATTCGTACCTGGTTCTCCATGAGAAAACCCTATGCAATCGCCGAGAGGGGGTTTTCTCTGAACAAGCAGACGAGGGAGAAGGGGATTTAGGCCCAGTGAAATATTGTTGCTTCGTCCATCCAGCTTACTGCTAAAGCTGGAAAGGGCGGGGGGGGGTTGTGATTTGACGGCTCATTGGGCATTACTGCGGCGCTACGACCGGGGTGTGTCTATCGTGCAGTTGTGCACTCTAATTTGTGCATATGGCACGTGGACCCCGTTGCCGGATGCCCCACATATCAGTGAAAGGAAGTAGAAAGACAGGAGTAACTAGTTACACAAAAATATATATAACATATATAATTAAGAAAAATCAAGGGGAATATATATAACATATATAATTATAAAAAATAGAGTTGTTTTTAACACAGTATAGACAAGTTGGTGATGATGGTGTGCCTGCCATCCTGCAATATAGGCCGTCCGATTTATATCTGATGGATAGGAAGGAAACTATGGCAATTTTGCAAAAAGGTACCCACACACCTCTCCGCATTTGCAAATAAGGCCTTCCCTCGTTCATCCTTTTCTCTCACAAGATAAAATACTCATACAAATGCATCTTGATGTTACGTGCAACGCACGGGCATTATGGGGGTTCAGCTGAGAATATAATACTCAGACAGGCTCACGGTTCTGGACTTTGGGCCGCATGCCCACCCTGCATGTTTGGGGGCCCATGTGTTCTACCTCAACGCTTTTCATATTCAAGCGATTGGTACGGCGCTGGTTTTAGATGCTGTCGCAAGGCGAATACACAAAATTGAATAAAGCACGGCAGCTGTTGGAATGAAATCGAACGACAGTTCCTAACCAGCAATGAGAGTTGCAACTCTATCAACGATATACCATGTGATACATAATACTATCGTATTACTTATACACACAGGACACTTGTTTCACCATGCTAGATTATTACATCAAAGTCTCTCGTAGGATAGATCAGTTCGGCAGTTGCGTGCTGCTACTGAAGAATTTCAAAGTTGATTTGGACCAGCTCTCCTTGCCGAGAAAGTTCGATTTTGAGATCATCCCCTACCGCAAGATATGATTTAGATTTGAACCTTGACCATCCTTTAGCATCAATCATCATGCGACCATCCTTTGTACTTACGGTATATTGAGGAGGTTCATTCACACCAAGGCTGCGCATGGTAAGAGAAACTTGGCTGCTGTCGCCCGGATTGTTGAACGACTCCCTCGTTGCTCTAGGAATTCTCTATTTGCAAACAAGAAGACATACCCAAACAGTTAGATCAACACAGTGAATCATGCGAAACAACATGGAAAGAAAAAAGAACGAAACACTTGGGCGGCCAATGATCCAATATCCAAACAGTTACCAAGGCTGCACCATCACCTACACCAACACTTACCAAGAAGGTGGACATGTCGGTTTTTGTAAGGACTTTGGTATATGAAGTGCGAACTACAGCCCAGTCTGTTGCCGGTGCAACTACTCGTTCAATTGCCGCTGCATGGGCCGGAGCAGATGCAAGTGCAAGTGTTGGTGCAGGTGCTGAAGCCGCCGCTGCTGCCGGAGATGGTGATCCTTGTAGAGCTGGTGCCGGTGTCGGAGCAGGTGCCGGTGTCGATGCCCGATCCTCCGGTAGATCAGCCTGATCCGCTGACGCGGTCGGTGCCCAATCCTCAGCTGGATCAGACTGAGCTGCTGCCGCTGTCAGTGCTAGAGCAGTTGTCGGTGCTCGATCCGTTGCTGAAGTTGGTACCGATGTGCGAGACAACGGCGATCGTGTGTGGTCTGCTATGATCAGCTTTCTAACTCGACTAGGCTTCGTGACCGTGATCCAGTTTTTTTCTTCATTTCTTTTAAACGCAGGAAGGACTAATTGTGGCACTTTTGTTAAACCAAACTGCAGTTCATCATAGGGATTCAGCTTGTACTCAGACAACAGACTGATCCAATTTTTTCCAGTAATATAAGTGATGGACGATGCCTTCATTACTGACACGACATAAGAAGTGAAACCTGCAAAAATAGCCATCGTAGAGCAAACCAAATGGTTTATTCTGTGATGAATGTCACATGGCAAAACCTGCATCGTAAAATTGCAGGAAAAGAAAGAAAACATGACATTAAATCAATAAGATTTAGAAAGTAAATCAATAAGATTTACTTGATGTGACACGAGTGAATCCTTACCAGGAAATCACTATGTTGAAGTACTAAACAGAAGATTGATCGTCCAACTACGGGTGGCATGCAGGGGCCCCGCCTACTCCCACAAGCAGGACAGTCCAAAGGTCGTGAGAAATCGTATGGACCGAACATCCATGGGACTGGAAAGCCTGGTGGGTGCGATAAACCCTGCAATGCATACAGATATTGGAGTGTAACCATAATTGATAAACCGTCCTCACAAAAAAGATGATCTGGATACTTCAAAATATACAGACTAAATTGAGTGGACAGACATTAACATTGACCGTTCTCAGGACTGACCACACACCAAAAGCGGCAGTACTAATAAACAATACAGGGTTCACAAACACAAATCAAGTACTGAACAATAGTACTTACTACAGACAAACAAAGTTGCACTAATTAAACTCTGCAGACTATTTCTTGCCACCGACCTACGGGATGAACCCCGCATAACTGACTAGGCCATGGACTTCGTGAGAGATGTCTACATGCACCATCACCATCTCCTCAACCTTGGACAACCTAACAGAGTGTTATTTCCACTCATAAACATGATCATGAAGACAGGCGGCATCAGATTTGTTAGGAAGCTTTACAAGAACCACACCCTTCATAATCGAAGGCACAACCAGGAAATTGTTGTGGTCAAGTACAGCCTTGAGAACACGCCTTACAACAATGCTACAGGAAAACACTAGTTCAGGACACGTGGCGACAAGGACACAACAGCTGGATAGTTTAGCAGCAGAACTCATACTCAGGTCTTCCAGTTCACGCGGCATGACTTTGAGAACTTCATCTCCACCGCGGACCTGGTTCTAATTCAAACAGAAACCATATTTTATTACTACCTCCGTTCAGAAATATAAGATGATTTTCGATATTATACTCCATATATGACTACATATACGCACAGAAATGACTGAACAAAGACACTAGAACATGTTTTCAAAGGCTTGAGAGCCGAGGGATTACTTGCAATATCCATAACACAAGTTACTGAGGCAAATATACCCTCTTCAAAGGTAGCATTGATGTTCATAAAGTACTCCCTCCGTCCCAAAATTCTTGTCTTAGAATTGTCTAGATACGGATGTATCAAGTCACATTTTAGTATTAGATATATCCGTATCTACACAAATCTAAGACAAGAAATTTGGGATAGAGGGAGTAGTTGAAAGTAATCTATAAGAAATCAATGTCAACCTCTCGGATGTTTTGGTCAAAAGAGGAATTTAGAACCCTCATTTGGCACACAAAAATCACATGCAAGATCACCCAGAAAGTTGTACTACTAGTATTAGTACTACGTGTTAGATGAAAAAACACGATCAAGATTGAGAAAAAGATCGTCAAGAAGATATATTACTTGGACTTGCTTAATGAGGGATCCCGGAGTGGGGGGCTTGTACAGGGCGATGGCTTTGAGCTTGTCTGCGGTAGTTTCGGCGGGGTGCTTGCGCTTGTTCGTACCATGAGCCTCGATGGTTTTGGCCAGACCCATAGACATCACTTCGGCCGGTGCTCCAGCATCCATCAAGAAACTGTCAAATAGAAATAAAAGAAAAGAAACCATAATCACAAATCCAAAAGAAGAAAAGAGAGGGAGTTATAGGATCAGTCTCGGGGTTGCAAGACCGGGCCTTGGCCAGAATCAACACCATTGATGCGCTCACCTTTCCTTCTTTGGGAGAGAAGAACAATGGCAGAAGCAGGTCGGGGTTTTTCTTGAAGAAATGAGGAACAGGATGAGGGAGAAGCGAGGGTTGGGTAGAGAGGAAGCTAAGAGAGAAGAGTGAAATGATGGTTGCTTTATCCGTCCAACTTACTGCTGGAAAGGAGGGGGTTTTGTGATTTGACGGCTCATTGGGCATTACTGCGGCGCTTCGATCGGGGTAGTCTACCGTCATTCTACTACGGAGTAATTTAGTGCATGGCTGGTGGACACCGATGCTGGCTGTCCCACACGTCGGCTAAAGTGAGTAATTTAGTGCATGGCTGGAGGAGGATCCGCACGGTAGAGCGTGTCCACTATTTTTCTGAAGAAAAAAATGATTACAGCAAGCGTTTCCACTCTTACGACGGAGGAGTGCGAAACACGACAGCCACTTGAACATACACAGTGCTCCTACTACTAGGCATGTGCAGTGGTTCATACGTCAGTACTACATAATCTTGTTGCTAGTGTAGTAAGATATGACGACAACAAATGATGTTGTGCGCATGTCAACTATATGAACAGTAATGTAGTAACATAGTACCGCTTTCTCGACTGTCCGGTCGAGAATGGACGGTGAGATCAATGTTAACAGAACTAGGTCTACAGCGCATGGAGAGTACGGTGCTACAGTACTCCACGAAAAATGAACCATATGAAGCACGAATAGTGTTAGGGAGGGTGTATGAAGGGTGCACGGGATGGGAGCAAAAGTTCCCTTCTCGACCCACTTTTGGGTGTTTGGCAGAGTGCATGAAGGGTGCATGAGTCCACACTAGTAGGTTAACACAGATACACACAGAGGAAAAAACTGCGACCAAGGCGGAGAGGAAAACGAGAAAACTTAATGTCTTTTTGCTAATTAATAGCATTGCATGCAATGAACTAACCACTGCATGTCATGTTTATTAGTCTCAAGTCATTGAAAGCATGCACGACCCACGTCTCTTATTGGTTGATATATATGTCACAAAACAAGAAATGGGGAGGGAGTTAATGTACCGTGCCTAAGTGTTTTGGGATTATTTGGTTTTCGTAAGGTGACTTACACACCTAGACAGAGGAGTATATTGAGATTAGAATGCAACCAAACACACCCACACGCTTTGTGCTACAGTGACTGATCTGCACCGTCTGAGTTTGATCCAACGGTCATGTTGTGCCGAGACATGGACATGCCCATGCAGAGGGCGCCTAAACACCACCGAAGTCCCTCTGCTTCTCGAGGCGCATGACGTTGGTGATGCAGGGGATGAAACGGCTGAAAGGCAATGCAATCTACGGGAAGGCGGAGGGAGCCAGCCGAGGAGCGGGGAATCTTTTGGTTTTCACCATGGTAAAACACCAGTCGACGACTTCTCACATCAGGGAGCAGTGGGTTTTACAGGCGGAGTCATCGTGACTAATTGCTGCCGCGCCTGCTCCCGTCAATCAAAAAATTAAAAATCCTGCCGCACTCAAACACCAGAGCAATGCCGCGGTGGATATTTAAATTTACCTGTCGGCAAGTAGATAAAAAAGGGGTGAAAAAACAAATGTGGCGGTGGCCTAGCTAATCGGTCGAACTAGCTCAACTAGCTAGCCACCGTGCTTCACTGATGTACTCGGCGGGAAAAGTGGTCTTTCGTGATTTGACGACTCATTTACTTGCTTCAGCGAAACCGCGTGGTAGGGCGTCCCACGTCAGGAAGAATATATGCGTGCACCACGCGGGAGGACCCCGAAACCGCGCTGTAGGGTGTGCCATGTCTCGGCACGGAGGAAAAATGTGCGTGTAAAAATTTACTGTATCAGACGTAGTACCTATGGTTCAACCTCGAGACCCAGCCAGTCGGTCGAAAACACCCCACTAGCCACACAGCTTCATCATGCTAACCTGGCACGGAGGATAGGTGTGGTTAGCTCCGTCTTGACTAGCCACAACGTCTCATGTTCTAGGCGATTCTTTTATTTTCCAATCTTTTTTTAGTTGTAATAACACCACGGCAAGCTAGCACCGCTCTTCCTGTGTGCCCGTGCAAAGGTTAGACGATGGAGAGAAGAGAGAGATCGCAGACCTGGGACCCACCAGTAAGTGAGTCAATGGTCATGCACGTGTTGACGAGGCACTCCCTCTACTCTACTCAATGTAAGACTGTATAAAATCAAGTTATGGGACAAAGCCAACAACCGTTGTTGTTTCAGTCTATCGACTTATGCTTTGTAGTCCAGGTTGCCAGTTCGAATCTCGTCTTTCAGATTTGTTAGTTTTAGGTCCAAATTTGATTAATGACAAGTGGGACCCCCGTGTGTTGTTCCGATATTTCAGTGTAGGATGGTTTTTTTGAACAAACACTTTGCGCGGTTAGACAAGTAACGGCACAAGTTACACATATTTTGCAAGTTTACGAACAAAAATGACAGCGGCATAGAATATCACATCCACCCCGCAGCTTAGATGATATGGTTATACGAGTTTTTACACCGTTGGAAGTGAGATCCCATGGCTTGGGAGTAGTCTTTGTAATTATGCGCAATTTCCAAACTCTCCAAAGGTTTTTTTGCAAATAAAACATTCAGGCCTCGTGTGTGCCGCTGCATCTTGGATCCAACGGCCGCCCGTTGCTCATATTAGGTGCTCCCTGTAGCTTAATTACCCGCTACGGTGATATGAGCATCTAGGTAGTATGATTAGTGATCAGATGGCACATGCGTAGTACTTGTACTTTCTGTGCAATTCCCAAACCCTCTCAGCCGTATATTGCAAAAACATTCAAACCTCCTACTGTGGGCCGTTAGATCTCCGTGAACTCGTATCACCATAGAATCTACGGTGCGGGAGCACCTCATATTCTCCCGTGCGAGAAAACATAAGCTGCTCTCGCAGCTTGGATGCTACGGTGATACGAGCTTCGAGGTCGTTTGATCTGAGATCCAATGGCATCTGAGCAGTCTTTGTTCTTGTAAGTAGTGGCCTGACTCTTTGGGGGCTTTTCTGCAAAAAACCATTCGAACCACCGAGGAGGTGTTGGGTCACAAATCCAACGGTTCCGAAGAGCTTGTATCACCAAAGCATCTAAGGTGTGGTAGCACATGACATTCTTACATACAGGAGAATATGATGTCCTCCTTCATCTTAGATGCTACGGTGATACAAGCTTCGAGGTCGTTGGATATGGGATCCAAGGGCATCTGAGTAGTTTTTTTACAAATTGTGTGCAATTCTCAAACTCATCAAGGTTTCCTGTAAAAATATTAAGACATCATGTGAGCTGCTATATCTCAGATCTACAAGCTCCAAGCAACTCGTATCAGCTTATCTAAGGTATGGGGCACATGATATTCTCTTGAGGAGGAGGGGTGGGGGTGCACAACCAATCGGTGGTTGGGAGGGTGGGGACAAATATAATCTAAACAACCCTAAACAGAGCTTCACAATTTTATCTAAGGTCGAGGGGGTGACCCTGACAATCATAGCTCCGCCTAATTAAACACAACATTTGCATGTACTGTAGTACAAGACTTAATATTCATGTTTCAGTTTCATGTTCGTTTTAAATATTGAATTGAGGACCATGCATGTCTTACATTTTACTCCCTTCGTTCCTGAATATTAGTCTTTTTAGAGATTTCAAGTGGACTGGCATATACGGATGTATATAGACATATTTTAGAGTGTAGGTTCACTCATTTTGCTCCGTATGTAGTCACTTGTTGAAATCTCTAAAAGACTGATATTTAGGAACATAAGGAGTGTTTTTGAATTCGTGTCATACATGCATGGTTTGGAAAAATAGGTGCACTATACTTATTGGATTGTTGTTGTGTTCGTGTGTGGGTGTCTCTGCGTGTGTCTGTATGTGTGTGTGTGTGTGGTCATATGCTTGATACATACAAAGTTTTCTCACCGCCATATTGTTCATCTTTTAAATTTGAATTTGCATTGAAAAACTTACCAGGGATACCATGAAATGTGAAATCCATGTTGAGATCACTATATCACAAACTCACTCTAATTCAACAACTCGTCATAAATCAATTACCACGTTGAGATTAGTATTTGCAAGGAAAATATGGGCATTGTAATACACATAGATTCGTTCGGCAATTTAAAAGGTTCCTTTCGTATTCTCGAATGGTAGGACCCAACGGCGTACCAGCCAGACCTTGGCTCATGTTGATCCTAAAAAATAAAAAATAAAAAAACCGGGCTTGTGTCCTTGTGGTGGCGTGCGTGGTACGCACATTAGGCAACCCCAACCAGTTGAGCCTCCGCGTTTCGAGTCGAAATATCTGGCGACCAGAATTCTAGCCCTAGGAAATTCCCCTCATGTCCCCGGTCCATAATGGCTACCGATGAACAACGGAGGGATGCTTTAGTAACTAGACAACGTTACCTACCGTGCCGAGCATGGTTCAATTCCCTCGGTCGCCGCTCAACAAGGTCACCCGTCAACTGCATTGCCTAGTACTACTACTACTACTACACCAGGATGAGCACAAAATTGAGCCCGTTTGTTCGTGCCTAGTACTTGAGTTAATATATCAGGCAATGCACCGGTACGAAGGGATTATCCTTTTGCTCTGCATATATAACTTGTCTGAAGTCTAACTAAGCAAAATGTTTGACCAAATCCTTTCTTAAGAAATACAACAGGACAGATGTATGGCTTGAAAATTTATTGCATGATGCAGGTTATGATATTGTTTCGAATCCTGATCTTAAATTTCAGAAAATCCAAAAGTGACCATAAATTCTTGAAACTGAGCATGGTCACGTGATATGGCACAAATATTACTTCGTAATTTTTTTCTTCAATTTGAGATAAGCTGCTTATGACAAGTTGCACAAATGTAGAGCCAAGGTATTTTGGAACAAAGACCTGTCACGTTAAGGCGAACGCTTTCACTATTGAAACCGTGGGCGTTTACGTGCCGCCACGAGTCCCGCTTCTCATCGGCAGGTGCCGTCCGAGCAAGCGTGTGAGTCGATGGGAGGCGTGTGAGCAGACCGCTGCGCCGGCTGACAGGGAGGCGTGCGAGAAGACCGTTGTGCAGGCTCACCGGGAGGCGAGCCCTTTGACCAGGCTCCGCCGCCCACCTTCGTCCCAACTGCTCCCACTTTTAATGTCGCTGGCGCCGCGGTTTAAAATCAACCCCGCACTACCCGGTATCGCTACAATCTTCTCTCTTCCTCTCCGATTCTCCCGTCGTCTACCTCCAACCAGCCTGACCTAAATGTACGCCATGCCGCATCACGATGGTCTTCCCTTAGTCTTCCAGTTTTCTGAGGAAGACACCCAGCCGGAGTCTCAAGAACATAAGGCGCTTTGGGACGAGCTTGAACTGGCCTTGCGGGAAGACGCCGCGCCTGTCCCCGCTCCCTTTCCGGCTCCCGTCGCCCCGACTGCGGCAGCGCCCATCCCCGTGGCATTGATGGGCTGGGAGCCGCACATTGTCGCCGAGCTTGATGCCACGGGGTTCCACGAGGTCCCCGTCCACTTTCACGCGCCCGTGCACCTGCCAGCGCATGCGCCTGCACGTGCACTAATGCGCACGCCCGTGCCGGTGCCCGTGCACCTGCCAGCGCATGCGCCTGCACGTGCACTGACGTGCGCGCCCGTACCGGTGCCCGTGCACAGGAACGTATCCGCCGCGCCGTTGACAGCGCCTGTCCCTGCGTGGGTGCCAGTGCCCCCCTCAGCGGCATGCATGGCCGCCGTCGACCGCTTCCTTGCACCAACGCCAGTCGCCTCCTCCCGCCAGTTGACTCGCTCCAAAGTCCAGAACATTTTTGGCCTTCCTTGAAGCTAGGCCAATGTCCAGGAGTACGCCAACAACGGCGCAAGGCGCCGCAGTTGCCGCCGGTTAGTGGCCCGACGACACACAGAGCACGGCAGAGGAGCCGCTTCCCACCGCAAGACGCCGCCCCCGCCGCCGCGTAATCTAAATTTGCCATGAAAAACGTTCGGATTGCCATGCTTAAACTCCGAACGTTTATCATTTCCGTTTATTTTAGATCGATCGTCGTATAATTTAAAGTCGGAGTCAGACTGAACGAAATCTATGGTTTGATCGATTGAATGTTCTGCTAGAGCCATATCAAATTAAATATAAAACGTCATCAAGCCACATGTATTCCTTGTCATCCAACGACCTAGACTGCTTCAATGTCGAGCGCTCAACATGTTTAGCGTGCAGTTAATTTCATGCCAAAAATAGTGCTAATCGCATAATAACACGCAAATAATATCCTACTTAATATCCGCATGCACTTAATATACTTCCAAATTAACGTGCATTGCACGTACACACTGACTAGTGCTTCTAGCACGTGAAACTGGTGCCGTAACTTGTGAACGCGTCCAGATATGGTCAACGGCAACATCGCCCGCGAGTTCTTCGTGTTTGCCCATGCATCTAAACGCATAAGGGGAGGAGAGAGAGAGAGAGCACACATGGAACTCACCAGTAAGTGAAGGCGAATAGTACTAAAAATAATATTACATGTTATCAATTAAATAGGCTGTGGTAATAGAAACACATTATGTGAACAAAGCGAGGTACAACAAACATTTTTGTTCTACGTATGTTGCCTATTGACGTGCGGCTTGAAGGCCCTGGTCGCATGTTCGATCCTCGTCCTTTAGTTTTTAATTTGTATATGGGTCCAAATTTGTTTCATGACATGTGGGCCCCTCGGTGTGTAGTTTCTAGCATTTTAATTTGTGGTCGAAATTTGTTCCATTCCAAGTGGACTATCGGTGTGTAGTTTTGTAGCTTATTTATAATAATTAAAGAGAACAAAAGAGTTTTTTGCAATAATACCATGGTGCGACGTTGAAGGCAAGAAAGGACGTGCGAGAGAGCGATGACCGAGCCAGAGGGAAATCAACTAGGGGAGTTGCGGGAGTTGCAACGGTGTTTCGAGTAGTTGTGGGCCGAATGCTACGAAAATATAATATAAACCGACCGGAATAAATGCCTACACAAATTAATCCAAGGTTGGAGTGCCCCTCGCAATGTAAATAGCTCCGTCTTTGCGAGGGATGGAGAGGTAGCTTCAATGTGTGGAAGATACGGCGTGAGAAAGCAAGGTCAATCAAGAGACATATGGATAGAGATACAAAGTGAGTGTGGTCCGACATTCATTGAACAAATATATATGCTCTGGAGAGATATTGTCCGATTGAGCTTTTGGCAAGGGTGAGGGCTGTAAGATAGAGCTTGATAGATGATCCAGTCACAGACATGTAGATATATTTTGTGCGTGGGAGGAAGCAAGGTCAATCGATCACATAGGGCCGTCATGCGATCGAAAGAGTGAGACGGGTTGGAGAGAGTGACCTAGATAGACAATGTGCGTGAGAGAGTATACAATGTTAATAAGTCGAATTGGGCTCAAATATGGTGATATATCGTTTTTGTCCGAGAAAGAGCGAGGTCAATCGAGACATACAAAGAGAGAGAGAGAGAGAGAGAGGGAGATACAGAGGGAGAGAGAAAGAGAGAGAGAGAGAGAGAGAGAGAGAGCGTGGCCCGCCATGAGGTCGAAAGAGTGGGGGCGGCTTCGATGGACTGACCTAGATAGGCAATCTGCGTGAGAGAGTATAGAGTGTGTCGATCGAGGCCCGAATAGGGAGATATATCATTTGTGTGTGAAAGAAAACGAGGTTAAACGAGACTCAGATAAAGAGAACGAGATTGAGCGAGTGTGGCCTGCCATGCGGAAGAAAGAGTGAGACAGTCTTGAGGGAGTGACCTAGATAGACAACGTGCGTGCGTGCGCACGAGAGGTTGGGGGGCTAGATAGGCAATGCATGTATTTTAGCGCGAGAGGGTGAGAGGGAGAGGGAGAGAGAGAGCTCGGCATTGGGTGCAATGGCGGGTGTGTGAGGTAAATACATTTCGTAACAGAGTGGAAAAGGGGGGTTGTGTAGTTGAGAGAGTTAGAGATCGAAACATAGAGAGAAAGAATGGATGTGTGTTGGAAACCGATAGCTTCCTAAGGTGGTTAGGAGAGGAAGATTGACCGATACAGGAAGTATGTAGCG